>NC_089815.1:18750214-18762714 GCF_029633855.1 Hoplias malabaricus | reverse complement strand
GAACAAACTCTACTGATCTGTCTGAACTGATGACGGAGCTGTGTTCAGTCCCAAACAACAACAACACGCCGATACACCATGAGTAAACACCGCTTAACGTTACCACCGCCGTTGTTGTGGTTTCCAAAGCCCACTGTTCCCCTTAGAGACGGGGTTAGAGACGATACCAGATACATTTCAGGGTGGAGCTGTGGGAGTGGAAACCAAGCAGGGACCAATCAGAGAGTAGAGTCCAGTAGAGAGCCTCTCTCTGAGGGGTGGCCACAAATGCCTGAATCAGATACACACCTGAGATCTAACCCAGAGACACACACACAAACAAACATCACTGATATACAACACCTTCCTGTGAATTAATGCTTTGCAGGGGCTTTAAGTTCTGGCACTGAGCTCAGATACGAGTGTGTGCTGGGGACAGCTGAACAGGATATGCACCATTTGACTAGCGCGCACACACACACACACACACACACACACACACACAGAGAGAGAGCGAGAGAGAGAGAGAAAGTGTGAGAGCGCTGTGTGGAGCTGTTTCACCTGTATGACAGCGCCACCCTCTGTTAACACAGAGTCTACACAAATGATTAATAATCACCTCTTATAACACACACACACACACACATTATACACATCACTGCTGATAAATAAATAACTCCTTAATACTTTTTTATAATATTTTCTGGATTTGTGCTCACTGTTTTATATTGATACAAACACAGACTGATATAAACACCCTGTTTACAACACACAGACAACACACTAACGAGACATAGACAACACACAGACAACACACAAACAACACACAGACAACACACTGACGACAGACAGACAACACACTAACGAGACATAGACAACACACAGACAACACACAAACAACACATAGACAACACACTGACGACAGACAGACAACACGCAGACAACAAGCAAATGAAACGCAGACAAAGGGCAATGAACACATTCAGGGCAGAGGGCAGCCCTGGGGGTTCGGTGCCTCGCTCAGGGGCTCCTCAGCTGTGGATGTTGAGGGAGGAGACAGTGCTGTTCCTTCACTCCCCCCACCCCCAGGTTTCCTGCAGGTCGTTGGGGTCAAACCTCTGACCTCCAGAACCAATCCCACTTCTCTAAGCTTCAAGCCTCGGTCACAGTGGGTTTGTGTCTGTGATTTTTCACGAGTGACCTTCCATTAATTTTAGTGGCATTCGCTGCAACAGGTGAGTTCTGTGTTCACAAGCTGCAACTGTCTCTGCTCTGTGTGTGTCCTCTACCTCGCACCGTACTGTCTCTGTCTTTGTGTCCTCTACCGCGCACCGTACTGTCTCTGTCTTTGTGTCCTCTACCGCGCACCGTACTGTCTCTGTCTTTGTGTCCTCTACCGCGCACCGTACTGTCTCTGCTCTGTGTGTCCTCTACCTCGCACCGTACTGTCTCTGTCTTTGTGTCCTCTACCGCGCACCGTACTGTATCTGTCCTTGTGTCCTCTACCGTGCACCGTACTGTTTCTGTCTTTGTGTCCTCTACCTCGCACCGTATTGTCTCTGTCTTTGTGTCCTCTACCGCGCACCGTACTGTCTCTGTCTTTGTGTCCTCTACCGCGCACCGTACTGTCTCTGCGTGTCCTCTACCGCGCACCGTACTGTCTCTGTCTTTGTGTCCTCTACCGCGCACCGTACTGTTTCTGTCCTTGTGTCCTCTACCGTGCACCGTACTGTTTCTGTCTTTGTGTCCTCTACCTCGCACCGTATTGTCTCTGTCTTTGTGTCCTCTACCGCGCACCGTAATGTCTCTGTCTTTGTGTCCTTTACCTCGCACCGTACTGTCTCTGTCCTTGTGTCCTCTACCGCGCACCGTACTGTCTCTGTCTTTGTGTCCTCTACTTTGCACCGTACTGTCTCTGTCTTTGTGTCCTCTACCGCACACCGTACTGTCTCTGCTCTGTGTGTCCTCTACCTCGCACCGTACTGTCTCTGCTCTGTGTGTCCTCTACCTCGCACCGTACTGTCTCTGCTCTGTGTGTCCTCTACCTCGCACCGTACTGTCTCTGTCTTTGTGTCCTCTACCGTGCACCGTACTGTCTCTGCTCTGTGTGTCCTCTACCGCGCACCGTACTGTCTCTATCTTTGTGTCCTCTACCGCGCACCGTACTGTCTCTGTCTTTGTGTCCTCTACCGTGCACCGTATTGTCTCTGTCTTTGTGTCCTCTACCGCGCACCGTACTGTCTCTGCTCTGTGTGTCCTCTACCTCGCACCGTACTGTCTCTGTCCTTGTGTCCTCTACCTCGCACCGTACTGTCTCTGTCCTTGTGTCCTCTACCTCGCACCGTACTGTCTCTGTCTTTGTATCCTCTACCGCGCACTGTACTGTCTCTGCTCTGTGTGTCCTCTACCTCACACCGTACTGTCTCTGTCTTTGTGTCCTCTACCGTGCACCGTACTGTCTCTGCTCTGTGTGTCCTCTACCACGCACCGTACTGTCTCTGTCTTTGTGTCTTCTACCGCGCACCGTACTGTCTCTGTCTTTGTATCCTCTACCGCGCACTGTACTGTCTCTGCTCTGTGTGTCCTCTACCTCACACCGTACTGTCTCTGTCCTTGTGTCCTCTACCTCGCACCGTACTGTCTCTGTCCTTGTGTCCTCTACCTCGCAGCGTACTGTCTCTGTCTTTGTATCCTCTACCGCGCACTGTACTGTCTCTGCTCTGTGTGTCCTCTACCTCACACCGTACTGTCTCTGTCTTTGTGTCCTCTACCGTGCACCGTACTGTCTCTGCTCTGTGTGTCCTCTACCACGCACCGTACTGTCTCTGTCTTTGTGTCTTCTACCGCGCACCGTACTGTCTCTGTCTTTGTATCCTCTACCGCGCACTGTACTGTCTCTGCTCTGTGTGTCCTCTACCTCACACCGTACTGTCTCTGTCTTTGTCTCCTCTACCGCGCACCGTACTGTCTTTGTCTTTGTGTCCTCTACCTCGCACCGTACTGTCTCTGTATTTGTGTCCTCTACCGCGCACTGTACTGTCTCTGTATTTGTGTCCTCTACCGCGCACTGTACTGTCTCTGTCTTTGTGTCCTCTACCGCGCACTGTACTGTCTCTGTCCTTGTGTCCTCTACCGCGCACTGTACTGTCTCTGTCCTTGTGTCCTCTACCGCGCACTGTACTGTCTGTCTTTGTGTCCTCTACCGCGCACCGTACTGTCTCTGTCTTTGTGTCCTCTACCGCGCACCGTACTGTCTCTGTCTTTGTGTCCTCTACCGCGCACCGTACTGTCTCTGTCTTTGTGTCCTCTACCGCGCAGTGTACTGTCTCGGTCTTTGTGTCCTCTACCTCGCACCGTACTGTCTCTGTCTTTGTGTCCTCTACTGCGCACTGTACGGTGTCTGTCCTTGTGTCCTCTACCGCGCACCGTACTGTCTCTGTCTTTGTGTCCTCTACCGCGCACCGTACTGTCTCTGTCTTTGTGTCCTCTACCGCGCACCGTACTGTCTCTGTCTTTGTGTCCTCTACCGCGCACCGTACTGTCTCTGTCTTTGTGTCCTCTACCGCGCACCGTACTGTCTCTGTCTTTGTGTCCTCTACCGCGCACCGTACTGTCTCTGTCTTTGTGTCCTCTACCGCGCACCGTACTGTCTCTGTCTTTGTGTCCTCTACCTCGCACCGTACTGTCTCTGTCTTTGTGTCCTCTACTGCGCACTGTACGGTGTCTGTCCTTGTGTCCTCTACCTGAGGTCACCAGAGAGTGGTCGGTGCATTTCAGGGTACATCCTGTTGGTGGCAGATCTTTCAGTGAAAGGCTCCTGAGTTCTGAACCATTTACTACAGAGTCACCCCCTGCGCTCTTCACCCTCTGCTTTAAAAACAAAGATTAAAAACAACCCCCTGCTCTCTGCACTACACCCCCCCAACAACTCACACCCCTCACACCACAACTAACCCCCCCACACACACACCCCCAGTCTTCTGTGCTGTTTGTTGTCTTCCTTCCTCTCTACGTAATGTGACCTTGGTGACTACAAAAGGGGCTATAAATATTACTTATTATTATTAATATTATTATTATTATTATATTTTGGTCAGATCCAGATTCACACCTTATAAACAAGTTTATAACACACACACACACACACACACACACACACACACACACACACACACACAAAGCCGAGAGGAAATAAATGTGACTGCTGGGGTGTATGTGTGTGTGTGTGTGTGTGTGTGTGTGTGTGTGTGTGTGTGTGTCATTTCCTGTCCTCAAAAAATACATCAAGTGGACAGGAAATACACAGGAAGTGATTTCCTTCAGCTCTCAGCTTCAATACGAGTTTAAAGCTAGAGATAGAGAGAGAAATAGAGTGTGAAATATACACAGAGTGAAAGAGATAGAGAGATACAAAGAGAAAAAGGAATAAAGAGAGTACACCTCTCAGAGAAATATATCGTCACTGTCTAATGATAACAATGCATGTCTAAAATGGGACAAGAGTTTGTAGAGAATGACTGAATGAATGAATGAATATCTCTGGATCCTTTGATCCGCATTCTTGGTTTTCCAGGTGACTGTTATGTTATAAACAATTAACACAAGAGATGATCTCCTGCCCTTCACAGCTGGGAAGATTATTGTCTTTCACTTTTGAATACAGTATGTTGCTCTGTCAGAAAAGTCATGGCACAATCTCATAATGTACCCAGTGAATACAGTTCCTTTACCCTTCACTCCTCAGTGGGTACCGTTAATAAGATCTGAGACCCATTTTTAAAGGCAATTCTGAGTGTGTCTCCTCTCCATATGCTGCTATGCAGTTGGTTTGCTCTGGAAACCGCTCTAATGTGTTTACGAAGCCCCAGTGTCTGTAAATGGGTAAAAAAAACAAAGGGTCTGGGTCCGGTGCTAGGCTTTCTCTCTCTCTGCTCACGGCAGAGAAACGCCATCTGGAGGTTTTTAGACAACGGAGAGACTCCAAACGCTGAAAAGCACCAACCGAGATGAGGATGTTGCTCTATTCCTGCTCCATAGGGGGGTAACACTTATTTTTGCTGTTACAGTTACATTACTTAAGGTGGAACTGACTCTAAATTCAGGAGAGCGCTAACTGCATGAAAGTAAACACAGAGGGAAAGTGCTACAAAACTAAACAGCTCAAGTTACACATGAGTTTCTGTGGGAATTCAAACAGTGAATAAACACTTACAGACAATTTACACTTCAGACACCAACAAGATACAGTCGCTTCTTACTCACACACACCACTCCACCTTAAAAGATACAGTCGCTTCTTACTCACACACACCGCTCCACCTTAAAAGATACAGCCGCTTCTTACTCACACACACCGCTCCACATTAAAAGATATAGTCGCTTCTTACTCACACACACCGCTCCACCTCAAAAGATACAGTCACTTCTTACTCACACACACCGCTCCACCTTAAAAGATAGTCGCTTCTAACTCACACACACTGATCCACCTTAAAAGATAGTCGCTTCTTACTGACACACTCCGCTCCACCTTAAAAGATACAGTCGCTTCTTGCTCACACATGCCGCTCCACCTTAAGATACAATCGCTTCATACTCACACACATCGCTCCACCTTAAAAGATACAGTCACTTCTTACTCACACACACCGCTCCACATTAAAAGATAGTCGCTTCTTACTCACACACACCGCTTCACCTTAAAAGATACAATCGCTTCTTACTCACACACACCGCTCCACTTTAAAAGATACAATCGCTTCTTACTCACATACACCGCTCCACCTTAAAAGATACAATCGCTTCTTAATCTCACACACACCGCTCCACATTAAAAGATACAATCGCTTCTTACTCACATACACCGCTCCACCTTAAAAGATACAATCGCTTCTTAATCTCACACACACCGCTTCACCTTAAAAGATACAATCGCTTCTTACTCACACACACCGCTCCACCTTAAAAGATACAATCGCTTCTTACTCACACACACCGCTCCACATTAAAAGATAGTTGCTTCTTACTCACACACACCGCTCCACCTTAAAAGATAGTCGCTTCTTACTCACACACACCGCTCCATCTTAAAAGATAGTCGCTTCTTACTCACACACGCCTCTCCACCTTAAAAGATAGTCGCTTCTTACTCACACACACCGCTCCACATTAAAAGATACAGTCGCTTCTTACTCACACACACCGCTCCACCTTAAAAGATTCAATCGCTTCTTACTTACACACACCGCTTCACCTTAAAAGATACAATCGCTTCTTACTCACACACAACGCTCCACCTTAAAAGATTCAATCGCTTCTCACTCACACACAACGCTCCACATTAAAAGATACAGTCGCTTCTGACTCACACACAACGCTCCACCTTAAAAGATACAATCGCTTCTTACTCACACACACCGCTCCACATTAAAAGATAGTCGCTTCTTACTCACACACACCGCTCCATCTTAAAAGATAGTCGCTTCTTACTCACACACGCCGCTCCACCTTAAAAGATAGTCGCTTCTTACTCACACACACCGCTCCACCTTAAAAGATACAGTCGCTTCTTACTCACACACACCGCTCCAACTTAAAAGATACAGTCGCTTCTTACTCACACACACCGCTCCACATTAAAAGACGCTGAGCTTCTGAACGTAAACAAACCAGAGAAAACATCAGTTCCCTACAATCCCATATGTTCCCTTTAAGGCATATTGGATCTACTCTTTTATATTCTTCTTCTCTGTCAAATCTTCTTTCTGCTAAATAACCATTGTGTAATGTCTGGTCAGAGCCATTTTTTCTCTGTTCTGTGCTGTTTATGGAAAATCGAATAACGATATAAAAACACCTACTGTGCGGGTCGGCGCTGGGGGACTTGCGTCCGACGTGGTTTGGGGACGCTGACCTGGTCGACATGGGAGGATGAGGGTGAGGGTGAGGATGAGGGTGTGGGTGAGGATGGGGGTGATTCTCTGGCTCTGTCCTCCTGAAGGTGGTCTCGGGGAGCTTGGCACTGGCGTGCGAGACCACAGCCGACGGGGTCCGGGACACAGGGGCGATGGTCTCCAGGGTCTTGCTGAAGGTAACCGAGTGTTTCTGTGCTTCTGGAATTTTACTGTGACCCAGAACGTCGGGCCTTTTCAGCCCAAACCGAGCCACACCCGCACTGAGGGGGAACATCAGAACATAACACAGTCAGCCACAACATTAAAACCACCCTCTTATTTCTACGCTCAACGATCAGAGCAGGTGTGTTGTGCTGGTGTAGAGTGGATCAGACACAGCAGTGCTGCTGGAGTTTTTAAACCCTGTGTCCACTCTCTGTCCACTCTGTGAGACACTCCTCCCTCGTTGGTCCACCTTGTAGCTGTAGAGTCAGAGACAGTAGCTCATCTGTCGCTGCACAGTGTGTGTCGCTCGTCCTCTAGTCCTTCATCAGTGACACAGGACGCTGTCGGCTGGATGTTTTTGGTCGGTGGACTGTTCTCGGTCCAGACACTGAGGGGTTTAAAAACTCCAGCAGCACTGCTGTGTCTGATCCACTCTACACCAGCACAACACACACTAACACACCACCACAGTGGACAGTAATTGTAGAGGTTAAAGATGCATTAGGCAGAGTGTATATCTGTTATTGTAGTTCACTGAATTAGTTGCTAGAAGTCAAATATCCCAAATCCGTTGTGTTAATCAAGGCAACCTCCAGTGGTCAAACAGAGGAACTACAACAACACAGACAGACAATACGCCACAATGTGCCTTTTTCAAATGAGTTAAAAAAACAGGACCAGAATGCACCGGTGCCGATGTCATTGTTAAAATAATATTTTTATTTGTGATTTAATATTTTATAATTAATTTGTAAACATTTGAAAATTATATCATGTATCAAGGATTCATGTACTGCACCTTTAATTAACCCTGAGCCATGTTCTGTGGAACAGTGTCCATTAACTCTTTGTGTACCTGGGAGATCCGTCTATGCCCTTCCCGTTGTTGTTGCTCTGTGAGATGTCGATGGAGAGCTCCGAGCGGCGGGCCACGGGTTCAGGAGTCCGAGCTTTGGGTTTGGACGGCTCGGGGGTCCGGCTTCCGTTGAAGCTGAGGTCATGGTGCCGGCTGGTAGACGGAGAAACGGCGTTCCGGCCGGGGGACGGAGAAACGGCGTTCCGCTGCTGAATGTTGGATGGAGTGCGGCGGATGTGAGGAGAGGAAGAGTGTGAGGAAGTGTCCACGTCCTCAACCTCAAATGACCTCTTCAGTGCTGGGGGGAGGGGTGAGAGGGGTGAGAAAAATCAGAATCAGGAGATTAATCAGTGCTTTGATAAAGGTTTGTGATCAATATCGCTGTGTAGGAAGGTGAGATTGGTGCCTCCTTGTGAGTTATTTACCTGCTAAATGTGAGTGAGTGAGTGAGTTACCAGCAAGTCCCACAGAGCTCTGGATGAACCTTTTAAAGATCTGCAGACATTATCACAGAGGAGTTTCTCTCTGAACAGCAACAGCACACACAGAAGTCACACTTCTCTACATCCCTTCCTCTGAGCTCTGTGTGTGTGTGTGTGTGTATGTGTGTGTAAAACTGTCCCTGGTGGGCTCCTCAGTGAGACCCTCTCAGTGAGATAGACGTGTATTTGCTTTGAGCGATCGGCCTAGTTTCCGTGATGATCTCAGATATGAATTCACTCAATGTGCACACACTCAGCGCATCCAACAATAAAGAGCACAGAGCTTCTATTATACAACACACACACACACACACACACCCTGTATCTGTGAAATATGGGGACATTACATAGGTTTTTACAGAAATACTACCTTAACCTTAGCCTTAAAACATTACACTTTAAAATGTAATGATTACATTGTGGGGACCAGCTGGTGGTCAACAAGTCCCCACAATGTGAATGTGTTAAGAGGTTTTTGTCCTAATAATATTATATTATCCTGGTACATACACACACACACACACTGTAATAAAGTCTGATAACCACAAATTCAAAATAAGATTGTGGCAATAATCTGTTTAACGAGTTTAAAGCACTTCAGTCTCTCGGTCTGCGTCTGAAACCAGGCTCTGCGCACTCTGCACTTATCTGTAACTATAGTGTGTACTACTTTCATGACACACTTGGTACTACATTAAGATGATCATAAACATTCGCACTGGCGTGCTGAGATGAATGAAATCATCCACAAGCTCTTAATGTTCACACAGTGCCACGGCTCTTAAAACATCACACAACTTTACACAAGCACCACACATCTGTCAGCTCTTAAAATCTCTACGAGTAGAAACCACCGGAGCCAGATGCGACGGCAGAGGCCACGCCCCCCATGAGGCTGGAGTCCAGAGACCTAGTGTGGAGTATAAACCACCTACTCTTCCATTGCTCTCTGTGAATATTAGCTACTTTAGGACACACTAATCTTCCTAGAGGTGACTGTTTAATACAGGGACTTCAAGGGCACTTCAGCTGTGGATGTTGAGGGAAGAGAGAGCACTGTTCCTTTCCTCTTTCTCCTACCACTCTTCCTTCAGGTCCTGGTGATCAAACTTGTGACTGGTGAACAAATGCCCCCAAATATACAGCGGAGAAATGAATAGTTACAACTTTATCAATGAATCAGTGAAGCCCTAATATTCAGTGTTTATTTAAACCCTAACTTTCCCATCGCTGCACCAGATTTCTGCAGCTTTCCCGCGCTCACAGCAAATGAAACAACATTAAAGCCCCTTTCACTTTGTCATACATTTTACAGTGCAGTAAAATCTGAAAGGAACATTTCAGCCGCAGAGTTCCCATGAGACTCGGATTCACGATGAGAGCAGGGAGAGGAGGTTTTCTGGAGTTGCACATTAATAACATGCACTTTTCCACACACAAAACCACAGAACTCAGATTCTCTGAAGGTCAGAGACTGCGGCACGTACTAGGAGTAGAAAAACATCCCATAATAACCCCCAAACACACCAGGAAGAAACTGAACTGCCAGCTCTTAGAGTTTGTGCTTGCTCCATGATATTTCACAATCAACTGTGAGTGATAACATGGAAGAGCTGAAGTGTTTAGGAACCACAGCAACTCATTTACAAAGTTACAAAGCAGTGTTCACCAACTCTCTAGTGGCTCAGTAATTGCTCTGGTGAGCTCCAGACTTGCTGTTACAGCCACAAAGTGGGAACCAACTCATTATTTAAGGGGATGTTCATAACTGTAATAAAGAAACACTTTTTAATAAAAATTTTGAAGGTGTTTCTTCACCACAGTCTCAGTCCTGTATGCTAGGGTCTCTCTCTCTCTCTCTCTCTCTCTCTCTCTGTCTGCTGATGTTTTTAGACAATGAATAGCCCTCCAAACATTGAAAAGCATGAACTGTAATGAGATGTTCCTCTTTTCCTGCGCCATAGGTGGGTAAATCTGACTTATTTGTGCTGCTGGAGAGGGCTAACTGCATTACTGAACGTGCTACAAAACTAAACAGCTCGAGTCACAAATGAGTTTCTGTGGGAACAGTGAATAAACACTTACAGACAATTCACACTTCAGACACCAACAAGATACAGTCACTTCATACTCACACACACCGCTCCACCTTAAAAGATACAGTCGCTTCTTACTCACACACACCGCTCCACCTTAAAAGATACAGTCACTTCTTACTCACACACACCACTCCACCTTAAAAGATACAGTCGCTTCTTACTCACACACACCGCTCCACCTTAAAAGATACAGTCGCTTCTTACTCACACACACCGCTCCACCTTAAAAGATACCGTCGCTTCTTACTATCACACACCGCTCCACATTAAAAGATAGTCTCTTCTTACTCACACACACCGCTCCACATTAAAAGATACAGTCGCTTCTTACTCACACACACCGCTCCACCTTAAAAGATACCGTCGCTTCTTACTCACACACACCGCTCCACCTTAAAAGATACAGTCTCTTCTTACTCACACACACCGCTCCACATTAAAAGATACAGTCGCTTCTTATTCACACACACCGCTCCACATTAAAAGATACAGTCTCTTCTTACTCACACACACCGCTCCACCTTAAAAGATACAGTCTCTTCTTACTCACACACACCGCTCCACCTTAAAAGATACAGTCGCTTCTTATTCACACACACCGCTCCACCTTAAAAGATACAGTCGCTTCTTACTCACACACACCGCTCCACCTTAAAAGATACAGTCGCTTCTTACTCACACACACCGCTCCACATTAAAAGATACAGTCGCTTCTTACTCACACACACCGCTCCACCTTAAAAGATACCGTCGCTTCTTACTCACACACACCGCTCCACCTTAAAAGATACAGTCTCTTCTTACTCACACACACCGCTCCACATTAAAAGATACAGTCGCTTCTTATTCACACACACCGCTCCACATTAAAAGATACAGTCTCTTCTTACTCACACACACCGCTCCACCTTAAAAGATACAGTCTCTTCTTACTCACACACACCGCTCCACCTTAAAAGATACAGTCGCTTCTTATTCACACACACCGCTCCACATTAAAAGATACAGTCGCTTCTTACTCACACACACCGCTCCACCTTAAAAGATACAGTCGGTTCTTACTCACACGCATCGCTCCACCTTAAAAGATACAGTCGCTTCTTACTCACACACACCGCTCCACATTAAAAGATACAGTCGCTTCTTACTCACACACACCGCTCCACCTTAAAAGATACAGTCGGTTCTTACTCACACGCATCGCTCCACCTTAAAAGATAGTCGCTTCTTACTCACACACACCGCTCCACATTAAAAGATACAGTCGCTTCTTACTCACACACACCGCTCCACCTTAAAAGATGCAGTTGCTTCTTACTCACACACACCGCTCCACCTTAAAAGATACAGTCGCTTCTTACTCACACACACCGCTCCACATTAAAAGATGCAGTCGCTTCTTACTCACACACACCGCTCCACCTTAAAAGATACAGTCGCTTCTTACTCACACACACCGCTCCACCTTAAAAGATGCAGTCGCTTCTTACTCACACACACTGCTCCACCTTAAAAGATACAGTCGCTTCTTACTCACACACACCGCTCCATCTTAAAAGATACAGTCGCCAAACACAAACGAGGCCGAGCTGAGTGTCACTGAGAGCTGGCCTCTCTCTGCGGCCTTCAGATTTTAAAACTCAACAAACGTCCATCAGTCTGTCAACATCCAGCCTGATATTAAACCAGACGTCTGCCTTTGGGCGCCACCCTGATGTCTAGAACCTCCGACGGCGGAACCCAAGACGCCCCAGGGACCAGTTACAGTGTGAACCAGACAGGTACTCATACTTTAGACTGTATGACGTCACTTCAAGACATTTTCACAATGATCTGCGGAGTGTTTAGTTTCTCTGAGGGTGGATGAGGTCTGTGCCACGTTTATAGAGCGGCTGAACACGGCCTGAATGACTTCAAACGTGTTTTAAACTACCAGCAAAATCTGAACGAAAAAGATGAGATAGAA
>NC_089815.1:18495214-18745214 GCF_029633855.1 Hoplias malabaricus | reverse complement strand
ATGTTGTGGTGTGCGCGTGTGTGTGTGTGTGTGTGTGTGTGTGTGTGCAGGAGGAGATTAAAATATACTTAAGTGAATATGTAGTGATACATATTTAATTTACACACACAGGAAATTTCTGTCTTTAAACAGCACACACACACACACTCAGCAGTTATATCTGACTGCTGCAATGTGGCCTGCAGTTCCAGACAGGGTGTGTGTGTGTGTGTGTGTTTGTGTGTGTGAGAGAGAGACATTGCCTGAGTGCCGTGAAACAGCTGTTGGCTGAGGACCCCAAAGATTTGAGCTTGTCCCACCACAGCTGCTCAGACTGACACACTTTCTACAGACAGCTGACCATCTCTCCCTCTCTCTCTCTCTCTCTCTCTCTCCCTGTCTCTGTCTCTCTCTCTCTCTCCCTGTCTCTCAGGACACAGTGCATGTTGCAGGAGGGTCAGAGATAAACTCTCGTTCTTTAAACTAACTAACAAACAGACAAACACCAACAC
Source organism: Hoplias malabaricus (assembly GCF_029633855.1). Lineage (NCBI taxonomy): Eukaryota > Metazoa > Chordata > Actinopteri > Characiformes > Erythrinidae > Hoplias > Hoplias malabaricus. The sequence goes on along the minus strand of NC_089815.1, from coordinate 18,744,723 downwards.
AGACAAACACATACAAACACTGACAAACAACAACAACCACTGACAAACACAGACAACACCAACAAACACAGACAAATATGGACAAACACAGGCAAACACCGTTAAACAGACAAAATCTGACAAACTCCAGCAAACACAGACAAACTCCAACACAGACAAACTCCGACAAACACAAATACAGACAAACATCGTTAAACACAGACAAAATCCGACAAACTCCGACAAATACAAACACAGAGAAACACAGACAAACACCGACAAAGACAAACACCGTTAAACACAGACAAAATCCGACAAACTCAGACACCAAGAAACTCAGACAAACACAAACACCGAGAAACACAGACAAAATCCGACAAACACAAACACAGACAAACACCATTAAACACCGTTAAATTTGTTTAAAAAACAACGTTAAATCCGACAAACTCAGACAAACACATACACCGAGAAACACAGACAAACTCTGACAAACACCGACAAACACCAACACAGATAAACTACGACAAACACAGACACACTCAGGCAAACACAGACACAGACAAACTCCAACAAAAACAGACAAACTCCGACCAACACAAACACAGAAAAACTCTGACAAAAACAGACAAAAACCAACACCGACAAACTCCGACAAACACAAACTCTGACAAACACAAACACAGACAAACACAGACACAGACAAACTCTGACAAAAACAGACAAACACCAACACCGACAAACTCCGACCAACACAAACACAGACAAACTCTGACAAAAACAGACAAACACCAACACCGACAAACTCCGACAAACACAAACACAGACAAACTCCGACAAACACAAACAGACAAACTCCGACAAACACCGACGCAGACAAACACAGAGCAAAGAGCAGATCACAGCAAGCACCATTCAAACCCACCTCCATCCATCCTCCCTCTCTCCTTCCCTTTCCTTTCCTCCACCCTCTCTCCATCTTTCCTTTTCTCTTTTGTTCTTCTGCTTCTTCTTTAATTTCTTGTCCAGTGTTTCATTCCTTCTCTCTCTCCCTATTTCTCCTTTATTTTACTTCTTTCTCTTTCCTTTTGCTTTTACATCTTTCCTTCTCTTTAAATCTTCTTTAATTTGACTCTCACTCTTTCCTTCTCCCAGGACACAGTGCATGTTGCAGGAGGGTCAGAGATAAACTCTCGTTCTTTAAACTAACTAACAAACAGACAAACACCAACACAGACAAACACATACAAACACTGACAAACAACAACAACCACTGACAAACACAGACAACACCAACAAACACAGACAAATATGGACAAACACAGGCAAACACCGTTAAACAGACAAAATCTGACAAACTCCAGCAAACACAGACAAACTCCAACACAGACAAACTCCGACAAACACAAATACAGACAAACATCGTTAAACACAGACAAAATCCGACAAACTCCGACAAATACAAACACAGAGAAACACAGACAAACACCGACAAAGACAAACACCGTTAAACACAGACAAAATCCGACAAACTCAGACACCAAGAAACTCAGACAAACACAAACACCGAGAAACACAGACAAAATCCGACAAACACAAACACAGACAAACACCATTAAACACCGTTAAATTTGTTTAAAAAACAACGTTAAATCCGACAAACTCAGACAAACACATACACCGAGAAACACAGACAAACTCTGACAAACACCGACAAACACCAACACAGATAAACTACGACAAACACAGACACACTCAGGCAAACACAGACACAGACAAACTCCAACAAAAACAGACAAACTCCGACCAACACAAACACAGAAAAACTCTGACAAAAACAGACAAAAACCAACACCGACAAACTCCGACAAACACAAACTCTGACAAACACAAACACAGACAAACACAGACACAGACAAACTCTGACAAAAACAGACAAACACCAACACCGACAAACTCCGACCAACACAAACACAGACAAACTCTGACAAAAACAGACAAACACCAACACCGACAAACTCCGACAAACACAAACACAGACAAACTCCGACAAACACAAACAGACAAACTCCGACAAACACCGACGCAGACAAACACAGAGCAAAGAGCAGATCACAGCAAGCACCATTCAAACCCACCTCCATCCATCCTCCCTCTCTCCTTCCCTTTCCTTTCCTCCACCCTCTCTCCATCTTTCCTTTTCTCTTTTGTTCTTCTGCTTCTTCTTTAATTTCTTGTCCAGTGTTTCATTCCTTCTCTCTCTCCCTATTTCTCCTTTATTTTACTTCTTTCTCTTTCCTTTTGCTTTTACATCTTTCCTTCTCTTTAAATCTTCTTTAATTTGACTCTCACTCTTTCCTTCTCCCATTATTCCTTTCTCCCTCTGTTCCTTCTTTCTCTCTCATTTCCCTCTTATCTGTTCTCTCTCATTCTTTTACCCCTTTCTCTCTCTCTCTCTCTCTTTTCTTTTTCTTCCTTCTCTCAGGCTTCGTTCTTTCTTTCTGCTTCTCTCTGCAGTTTCAGCTGCAAATCATTCTGTCACTTATAGAGGAAGAAAAGACTGACAGAGTGATAAAGCGATAGAGCAGATGAAAAGAATGTGTTAATGAAGAAGTGTAGAGAGAGAGAGAGAAAGAAAGAGAGTTCTCTTCTTACCGGTGATTCTGTATCGCTCCATTGCTGCATTACTGCTGACTCTCACACACTCCAGTCCACACACACACACACACACACACACTCTGAGTTCCACTTTTTCACCACGCCTCTCTCTCCTTCTCTCTCTCCCTCTAATAATATAACTTAAATATATCTTTTCTCCTTATGTAACTTTTTTCTGTTTCTCTTTCTTTACTCTTTTCATCTTTCCCTCTTTCATCCCTCTCTCTCTCTCTCTCTCTCTGCTGATTTCCTGTCGTATTTCCTCCTCCACTGTTCCCTCTCTTCCTCCGACTCTAAGATTGTATTGTGCTCATGTGACCCTTCGGCTCAAAATAACCCCAGTAGCTTAGCGTTAGCTTGACGTAAGCTCAGTGTTTGCCAGAAAACCTCAGAGGTCCAGACGCGCGCACACACACACACACACACACACACCCTTATATCTTGGATCTCAGTTCTATTATGATATTAGCAACCACCTGGAATACCATGGGAATGTCCTAGCAACCACCCTAGATACCATAGATAGCACTTAACAACACCCTAACAAAAATCTTCAGTACCACAGAAACTACTTAGCAACCTGGGATACAATAGCAATCATCTTGCTTCTCCATAGCAACTACCTGGGATACCATAGGAACTAATTAGCCACCTCTGAAATACAACAATTAGCGTCTAGCACCCTAACATCCACCTGTAACAACCTAGCAACTATTCATAACATCCAACAAAGCACCTGGTGTACCATAGAAACCCCTTAGCAACACTCTAGCCACCACCTGGAATATCATAAATAGCACATAGCAACCTCCAAGCAACCACCTGGAATAGCATAAGCAGCACCTAGCAACTCCATGTATTACCAGAGGAAATACCTAGCAAATACCTTGCAGGGACATGGAATACCAGAGCATCTATCTAGCAACCACATATATTACCAGAGGAAATACCTAGCAACCACATGTATTACCAGAAAAATACCTAGCAACCACAGAACAACCGTATGAAATACCAGAGGAACCATCTAGCAACCACATGTATTACAAGAGGAATTATCTTACTTAGCATCCACCAAACAACCACATGGACTACCAGAAGCAATGCCTAGGAAAGACCTAGCAACTACCTAAAATACCACAGGAACTACCTAGCAACTACATGGAACACCATCTCAACACACTGACGGGGAAAAGGTACTGATGAGTTACACAAACTAAATGTCTTTTACAACTGTTTTTTCCTTCTTCATAAAAACTTCTAAGATTTACACACACACACACACACATTAAGGCACATATTACACAAATCCACACACACAGGGTCTCTCCAGCCTCTTTCCCTGGAAAATCCCGCCCACATCACCAACACACACAAAATATATATATATTATATAGCAGATGGGTTTGAAGTTAGACACGTGAGCATGTGCACTCGTGTGAACAGAATACACACACACACACATACACCACGCTATTTCTGGTAATGCTATACTTATGAGGATATTCTCTGACGTCTCTGACACTGTGGAACATTACGTTGACGAAAGAGGCACTGCGAAGTCATTGACGCTGTCCTCACAAAGCTTTAAAAACAAGCACACAGGAACATGCGAATGGAGATACACAAAATACACACACAAGGAAAATGCCTTCAAGCCAAAGGCCTCAACATTAATGGACACAGCTACTTTACAAACTGGCCTATGACTAAGGCTTACACACACACACACGCACGCACACACACGCACGCACGCACCTCAAGGCATGGAGACACAGGGTATAAAAATGAAGTGTGTGAATAGAATGAAAAGAAGATAAAAATAGAATCTGTGAATTCATGCCTTAATGCACCATGAGCGCACACACACACACACACACACACACACACACACAAATAACCACAGCACAGGTCCATAATGGGTGTTTGATGGTTATTGCAGGAAGAAGAAGAAAAAGAAGAAGGGGTTAAAGATAGAACAAAAATAAAGAGAGGAAAAGGCCTTGAGGCAAACACAGCAATGACATCATTCCCAACACATACAACACACACGCACACATATGCAACTGCACACACACACACACGCACACATATGCAACTGCGAACACACATACACACACACACACTCATGCAACTGCGCACACACCACACATGCACTGAAACAATGAACATTTCTCCTGCTTCCTCTCTGTTTCAGTGTCCATCCCCCTCTCTCTCTCTCTCTCTCTCCCCATCTCTTTCTCTCTTTCTCTCCCTCTCCCTCTCTCCCCATCTCTTTCTCTCCCTCTCTCCTATGGGACTCTGGTCTGATGTTAACACACACCTACCTCTGGACCACATTAATCAGTTTCACTGCAGTAACTCTCTCTGCTCTGGGAAGACTTTACACTACACACCGGAACATTGCTGTGAGGTTCTGATGGCATACATCCACATACACACCAGTGAGGGTCAGAGGCTGGTGTTGGTGATTAGTTCTGGGTCACACTCACCACTCCAACTCATCCCAGAGGAAGTGGATGGAGCTCCATCTCTGCAGAGAGCTCGGTGACTCTGAGAGTCATGTGCAGCTGCTCAAGCCACAGAAATGCAGTGTGTGAGAGTTCCCTGTCTTTAATCATCGTGCCAAATCCTGATGTCTGTATCTGTGGTCTCTTTAGACACACACACACAGAGTCCAGATGCAGTAACATCCGCTCATGTGGAGTCTGAAGACTGTAACGGAGTAAAAATGTGATACGTGGCTTAAACTTGACGTTGCGTAATTCTTTATTAAAGTACACCACTCTGTCGGCGGTAGATTTTTGTTCTAATTGCTCTTTAACGCTCTCTCCCTCGAGGATCAGGACTAGGCTTAGCTCTTCATGACCTAATTATGAATTTATACTTTTACTAAAAGCCACTGTAAGCGATTAGTGAGGCGAGGAAATGTCAGAGTCCCTTCACTCTCCACACTCTCACATCCACCGCAAGAGAACAACACACTTCCCCCAGATCCCACTGTTTAAAGCTGTTTAATAAATAACATCTTATAAAGGTCCAGCATAAATCCAGCGTTTAGCTTTGATTTCATTCATGTTTGGTGTTTCTTTATGGAAAATAAATAAACAACATTCAGTAAACTGACAATCTTCCCATAAAGTAAACCTCTAAATACACAAACACAGGTCCAAGTTACACAGTCTGTCTCTATAATCCATATATTGATGCTAACCGGAGATAGAAAAGCTCAGCTAACACTACCAGAGGCCTCCCCCAGGGGGAGCCAGTGGTCCTCCTCTGTGTTAAATGTAAACAAACACACACTGAACACGCTGCTGTATTATAAACCACATCACCTCCTCGTCTTTCACTCTCCAACATGTTCTCCATTAAATGTCCCATTTCTTTACTAGGCCACTCTGCGTCGACATCTGAATAAAATAACGCCATGTGACTCAACTAACTGGCAGCTGGCAGCATCCAAACTGCACTGTCTGCTCATTTAATTTATTCCACAGTCTTTGTCTTTGTAGGATTAAAAGTTCATTCATTACTGTAACTGTATGTAGGAGTAAACAGCTGTAGCTAGAGAGCTGAGATCTCCAATAACATTCCAGAGGAGACACATGTGAGCAGCAGGAGATTTACACTAAAGTCTCCTTTGTCCTTCCTTCTGCTGAGATATCAAAGAGATCTTTAGATTATTCTTTCGATTAGATTGTTATGGTCTGCTGTTTACCTTTCCTCGTAGGTTTGAGAAACAGAGAGATAAAGAGTGAGAGAAAGATTGAGAGTTAGATAGAAAGATAGAGAGATAGACAGAGAGAGAGAGAGAGAGAGAGAGAGAGAGAGAGAGAGAAAGAGAATGTGAGCAGATGAGAGTGTGTGCCAGATCTCCAGGCTAAGTGCTTTAATGAGCATCTGGCTTTATCAGTGCAGTTTAAATGAAGCCTGGAAAAAATTTCATGCTTAATGACCACACACACACACACACACACATATACGCGACATCACCCATGCTCATCTGTGCTATTTATAAACAAACAATGACCCAGTAAATAGATGATGTCATCATAGACATTAGGTTCTCAAACCTAGTTCTGAACTCAAGAAAATTACCCAGGAGTGAGTTCCTCTTCACTGCTGTTAGTCTCTATTTATTTGGGAAGGCATTTCACTAGATGCTGGAACATTGCTATGAGGATCTGATGGCATTCAGCCATTACCCTAGGTAAGGTGCTATTGTTGGGTTTTTAGTTCTATATCATACACACGACTCCAACACAGTTCTGGTTCTTAATGAAACCCCACGAGCCCCACAGCAGTGTTCTCCCCCTGTGTAAACAGCCCCTGTTCAGAACGCCCGCTTTCAGCACCTGTTCCTTTAAATGATAACGAGCCGCTCGCTGTTCACCCCGACCCCGAGCGCACAGCAGTGAGGAGCGAGGAGCAGAAGCTCTGGTTTTAGCCGTTTTCACTCTGTTCTCTTTCTTCTCCGTTTTTACTCAGTGCTCTTATTTTTCCGCGCTCGTTGTGTCTGTTTTGCTGAGTTTAACCTCGTCTCGGCGCTCTCACATAAACACGGGTCCAGCGCTGTGATTGGACAGACTCAGACGAGGGGGCGGGGTCATTCTAAAGTCTCTGCACTTGACATCAGAAGCAGAGCAGAATCAGAATGGCTCGTTTTATCTCATGTTATCTGACTCAGGCAGCACACAGTAAACAGACTGCGGTCTTGTTTCACAGTGTGTGGGTTGGTGGTCTCCGGACAGAGAATGCAGGCTGAATACAGAGCGTCTGAGACTCTGGGGACGTGGACAGAGTGGGGCAATGTGGATCTGATGCTGGAAGTGAGTCATGTTTCAGCGCTCGGAGTTAATCTGAGCTCATCTGAGTCATGTGCACAACAAATGAGCTCTGAATCACTTCCTGCTGGACACAGAGTTAAAGCACTGCCCCCTGTGTAAGACGCAGTGAAGGGGAGACTCAGGAATTAGCCACAAGATTAAAACCACTTTGTGACACAGTGAGTAACACTGATGTCATGAGTGGCCCGTTCTTGAAGTCAGTGTTGGAGCAGGAGAAATGGTCAGTGTAATATCTGCGCCCAGACGATTGTAGACAACTGCAGTTCCCTCTGGTTTGTTTACGTTCAGAAGCTCAGTGTCTTTTAAGGGAGTCTGTAGTACATCAGAGTGGACAGAGGAAGGACGAGCAGTGACTCTGCTTTTCTGGACCCTTCTGAGGGTCAGTGAACCTCTGTGTGTTCACAGAGGGTCTGATGGAGGGATGAGCGGAGGGATGAGTGTGTTTCCGCTGGAATTCAGCACAGAGACTATCATTGTGAAGAGGGTGAGGAATAAAGAGAGGAATTGATCTCCAGCAGCTGCAGGGTTCCTCCAGGGGTCTGACCTCCACACCACCCAAAAACCAGCTCCATTTATTCACAGTCACAGTCACACTGCAGACCCCCCTGCTGGACTCTGGAAGACACTGCAACATAGCTGTGAGGATCTGATGGAGTTCAGCCTTCACATAAACATCAGTGAGGGGCAGAGGCTGGTGTTGGGGATTAGTTCTGGATCAAACTCATCCCAGAGAACACAGTTCCACTGTTCCACACACCAGAGGAACCCCATCACTCCAGAGAACACAGTTCCACTGTTCCACACACCAGAGGAACTCCATCACTCCAGAGAACACAGTTCCACTGTTCCACACACCAGAGGAACCCCATCACTCCAGAGAACACAGTTCCACTGTTCCTCACACCAGAGGAACCCCATCATTCCAGAGAACACAGTTCCACTGTTCCTCACACCAGAGGAACTCCATCACTCCAGAGAACACAGTTCCACTGTTCCACACACCAGAGGAACCCCATCACTCCAGAGAACACAGTTCCACTGTTCCTCACACTAGAGGAACCCCATCACTCCAGAGAACACAGTTCCACTGTTCCACACACCAGAGGAACCCCATCACTCCAGAGAACACAGTTCCACTGTTCCACACACCAGAGGAACCCCATCACTCCAGAGAACACAGTTCCACTGTTCCACACACCAGAGGAACTCCATCACTCCAGAGAACACAGTTCCACTGTTCCACACACCAGAGGAACCCCATCACTCCAGAGAACACAGTTCCACTGTTCCACACACCAGAGGAACCCCATCACTCCAGAGAACACATTTCCACTGTTCCACACACCAGAGGAACCCCATCACTCCAGAGAACACAGTTCCACTGTTCCTCACACCAGAGGAACCCCATCACTCCAGAGAACACAGTTCCACTGTTCCTCACACCAGAGGAACCCCATCACTCCAGAGAACACAGTTCCACTGTTCCACACACCAGAGGAAATCCATCACTCCAGAGAACACAGTTCCACTGTTCCACACACCAGAGGAAATCCATCACTCCAGAGAACACAGTTCCACTGTTCCACACACCAGAGGAACCCCATCACTCCAGAGAACACAGTTCCACTGTTCCACACACCAGAGGAACCCCATCACTCCAGAGAACACAGTTCCACTGTTCCACACACCAGAGGAACTCCATCACTCCAGAGAACACAGTTCCACTGTTCCACACACCAGAGGAACCCCATCACTCCAGAGAACACAGTTCCACTGTTCCACACACCAGAGGAACCCCATCACTCCAGAGAACACATTTCCACTGTTCCACACACCAGAGGAACCCCATCACTCCAGAGAACACAGTTCCACTGTTCCTCACACCAGAGGAACCCCATCACTCCAGAGAACACAGTTCCACTGTTCCTCACACCAGAGGAACCCCATCACTCCAGAGAACACAGTTCCACTGTTCCACACACCAGAGGAACCCCATCACTCCAGAGAACACAGTTCCACTGTTCCACACACCAGAGGAACTCCATCACTCCAGAGAACACAGTTCCACTGTTCCACACACCAGAGGAACTCCTTCGCTCCAGAGAACACAGTTCCACTGTTCCACACACCAGAGGAACCCCATCACTCCAGAGCACCAGAGGGGTGGGGGGGGGGGGGTTACACCCCTCTGGCAGACTCTTGGCATTGGGTTTGGCAACTTTAGGCTCTGTGTAACTGCTACTGAGCAGCTATAGAGCAGTTGAGTGCACTCAATGTAAGAGGAGTCTGTAAACGATTGGACAGTAGAGTAGTGTTTTACTGGAAAAAACTAATTAATAAATGTTATATAATATTAATGAGGTCAATGAGGGAACTGTCTCTTTAAAACTGTACACACACACACACACACACACACACACACACAAAAATCCAAATATAACAAACAAGGCCAAGCAACGTCCTGGAGCAACAGCACCCGGTCAAACTCAGAGTGTGAGTCACTCCTTCAACAGCCCAGCAGCTACAACACACACACACACACACACACACACAACTACAAACCCGTACTCAACTTGCATGCACACACACACACACAACATTCCCATCCCTCTCCTCATCCAGCTGTGTGAAACTCAGAACTGCATTTGTTTGATCTGATATTTAAGTCTAATCTATGTAAATGAGCTCTGTTCTGATTGGCTGTTACTTGTTTAAACGCAGTTATCTTCTTTCCTTGGATCCCTTCTCAGCCACAGAGGTCAGTTCTGAGTGTGAGGTTAAAGACAGGTGTGTGTTAAACACAGCGAGGGAATTAATCCCTCTTTAAGATTAAAAATTCCGAATTTTTTTGCATGAATTAAGATTAATTCTTTGAGAATATCTAAGCTGAATATTTATGAGATTAAAGAGAGGGGTAAGACGTGAACAAGGGCCACTGAAGATCCCAAAGTGCTGGTTCTTTAAAGTGGACGCAAAAGAACAAGAAATGAAATGGGATTCTCTGGAGCAGCTGCACATGAGTCTAATGGTGCTTTCCCACTCCTCCACCAGGTGAATCAGGTTCTTGTTCTGGAAGCGGGTTCTTGTTTAGTGGCTGTTCTCTCGTGGTTCAGAGCGAGTCGAGTAGGGACTAAACCGTGGCGTGTAAACCTTGCAGAGCGCTGATCGTCCAGAGAGAGTCGTCACTCTACGCCACACAACGCAGACGACCAGCACCAACTCTCCATCTGTAAAATCTCCAGCTGCAGCAGAGATCACGTTTGTTTTTATCCGACTCACGACGGCAGCTCGTAAAATGACGCCGTGGTCTTTTGAAGAGGTTCAAACGCTCCTTGGATCGGTGGCCGACGAAAGAATCCAGCGAGAGCTGGACGCTGCAACAAGGAAGGAACAAACTCTACTGATCTGTCTGAACTGATGACGGAGCTGTGTTCAGTCCCAAACAACAACAACACGCCGATACACCATGAGTAAACAATCGGGTCCTGTCCATGTTGAAGACCTGAAAACAAAGCTCTGACCTCATTACAGTCACATGTTCAGAAAGTGGCAATGTGACAAAACCTCAAACCAAGCAAAAGTGCCCACAACTGGGTCACAAGGCATTACTCATGTGTTAACCTTTGTGTGAAGATCAGGATTACAGACGCCTGGGGGCTTTCTGACAGCGAGGGTCTGCATTAAATGTCCCCTCTGTGACTCAAACCCCCGTCCGGTTCCATTAGTCACTGAGGAATACGTGTTAAACCCAGAAAGGTCAGTGTGAAAATTGGGTGAATGATGTCTGCAGGACACACCAAAGAAACAACAGGAGATCAATGAGTGGTGGATCAGACACAGCAGTGCTGCTGGAGTTTTTAAACCCTGTGTCCACTCTCTGTCCACTCTGTGAGACACTCCTCCCTCGTTGGTCCACCTTGTAGATGTAGAGTCAGAGACAGCAGCTCATCTGTCGCTGCACAGTGTGTGTCGCTCGTCCTCTAGTCCTTCATCAGTGACACAGGACGCTGTCGGCTGGATGTTTTTGGTCGGTGGACTGTTCTCAGTCCAGACACTGAGGGGTTTAAAACTCCAGCAGCACTGCTGTGTCTGATCCACTCTACACCAGCACAACACACACTAACACACCACCACCACGTCAGTGTCACTGCAGCGCTGAGAATGATCCACCACCACATCACACCTGCTCTGTGGGTGTAATAAAGTATGCAGAGCAACAGAAACCCCTTAAGTTCCAAAGGACAAGGACGTGTCCGTACACTTGACCATGCAGTGTATGTGTGCGTGTGTGTGTCGAAGAGAATATATGAGGGTCTTACCCTGCTGTGAAGTGGTCTTCTTCATCCTCGCTCTGAAGTGCTGCTGCTCTCTATAAATCTGTGTGTGCCGCTCTGCTTCAGTTCACTTACCACTGCACGCAACACTCAGCCAAACAGGCATCACCTGCAGGAGACAGAGAGGGAGAGAGAGAGAGGGACAGGGAGAGAGGGAGAGAAAGAGTAGTGAGAGAGAGGGGAGGGAGAGAGTAGTGAGAGAGGGGAGAGAGAGAGAGTAGTGAGAGAGGGGAGAGAGAGAGAGAAAGAGAGAGAGGGGAGAGAGAGAGAGTAGTGAGAGAGAGGGGAGGGAGAGAGTAGTGAGAGAGAGGGGAGGTGAGAGAGGGGAGAGAGAGAGAGTAGTGAGAGAGGGGAGAGAGAGAGAGTAGTGAGAGAGGGGAGAGAGAGAGAGAGAGAGAGAGTAGTGAGAGAGGGGAGAGAGAGAGAGTAGTGAGAGAGGGGAGAGAGAGAGAGTAGTGAGAGAGGGGAGAGAGAGAGAGAAAGAGAGAGAGGGGAGAGAGAGAGAGTAGTGAGAGAGGGGAGAGAGAGAGAGTAGTGAGAGAGGGGAGAGAGAGAGAGTAGTGAGAGAGGGGAGAGAGAGAGGGGAGAGAGAGAGAGTAGTGAGAGAGGGGAGAGAGGGGGGGAGAGAGAGTAGAGAGAGAGAGGGGGGAGAGAGAGAGAGAGAGAGTAGTGAGAGAGAGGGGAGAGAGAGAGTAGTGAGAGAGAGTAGTGAGAGAGGGGAGAGAGAGAGAGAAAGAGAGAGAGAGAGAGAGTAGTGAGAGAGAGTAGTGAGAGAGGGGAGAGAGAGAGTAGTGTGAGAGAGGGGGAGACAGATAGAGAGAGGGAGAGAGAGAGAAGTGAGAGAGAGGGGGGAGAGAGAGAGTAGTGAGAGACAGAGAGAGAGAGAGAGTCGTGAGCGAGAGAGAGAGTAATGAGAGAAAGATTCTGGTATCAATAAATAATGAGTTTTTCCACCTTAAATGATGCCGCAGTTGCTTTCAAGATTTGTCCAATCCACCTTAAATAGAATACATATATACAGTCTCCTGTCCACGCTGTCTCTCAGTCTCCTGTCTCTCTGTGTCCTGTCTCTCAGTCTCCTGTCTCTCTGTGTCCTGTCCACTCTTTCAGTCTCACTACAGAGTGTCCACTGTGGACAGCAGCAGGGGGGTGATCATAATGTTATGGCTGATCCATGTATTTAACCCTTACATCTGAATTGGAGATTGACCGCCCTCTAGCGGCTCAGATACACACTACACCACAGCCTCGGGCTCTGCTCAATAAACTTCACACTTCACGGTTTCTTTAAAAGCAAATTAATACGTAAATAAAAGCGTGAGTAAAACTGAATAAATAAATACATAAAATTAACAGAAAATAGGCACATTTCCCTCAGACCCGTAGAAAGGACATTTTAAAACATTGTGTGAAACTGTTTTCACAAAAAAATTACAAAGTAAACCTGTAAATAAATAAAAACAAATTATTTAAAAAACGAGTGATTAATGTAAAGAAGCAAATAAATAAATTAAGTAAATAAATAAATATAAGAAGTTCAGTATTTAATTAAATAATTCAGTAAATTAAAAAAGTAACAAAGTAATAAAATTATTAAGGAATTAAATAAGTAACAAAAGAAGCCTGAAAATAATAAAAGCAAATAATTAAATTAATAAGTGAGTAATAATTAAACAAATAAATTCATAAATAAATATGTTAAAAAGTTAAAAAATAAATAAGCAGTTGTTCAGTAAGTTACATTATTAATAAATAAATAATTCTGCAAATACATTTGTGAATGAAACAAAATCAGTTCCCAATGAAGTAAATAAAGAGTTAAATAATTCACTTAATGAGTAAAAACTTAAATATGTTATAAATAAACAGGTGAATAATCATCAAACTAATGAAGTAAATATTTAAGAAAAAAAAATAAAATAAATGTAAGTAAATGTAAATTAGTTTGGTAAATAATTATGTAAATGAACCAGTGAGTAAATCACCCAATAAGTAATTAATATTCACTATTTAATAATAAGTAAATATTTAAGAAAATAAATAAATAAACAAACACTATGGGCTCATTTTTGTAGAAATTTTGTAGCTGTAAAAGTCCATCAGTGAATAATTAAACAGGAATAAATGAACAAACTAGAGAAGGGACAAAACAGACGCTGATATAAATGAATGAATGAATGAATGAATGAATGAATGAATGAATGAAGGAGGAAAGTGAGTGAGTGAATGATGAATGCTGCTATAAAAACACTAGAACTCACCTGTGAAACTGGGTCATGGCCTTTAGACTCAGAACAAGAAAAACAACAGATCACTGCACTTCACTAACTCACTACCTGTGTGTGTGTGTGTGTGTGTGTGTGTGTGTGAGAGTTCGCGTGTTTGTGTGCAGTTGCTGTTTGATCTCTAAATTCATCTCAGGCGTTGCTGAAAACCACACAAATTCCTCGTCTGCTGAAAGAAAGCATGATCTCTGAGATCTCAGGGCCTTGCTCATGGCTCTGGAGTCAGATCTTCACGTTTATCAGCTTTACATCGGAGCCATATCTACTTCCAGACCACAGCCTTCGACAACGTGCCCCTCAGACACGCTCCTCACCCTCCAGCAGAGAGAGAGAACACCGTTCCTGAGTCTCAGAGTCTGACCGCAGATAAACAACAGCAGCAGGAGGTCGATAATCATCACAGTCACAGACTGTGCTGGTCTTAATTTACTGGACACCAGAGGAGTGTAAATCCCCCCGGCGCTGGGCTGTGGAACAGTGGACGCTCCGTCCAATACCAATCACCCAACACCAGAACCAGAGCCCAGTCCTGTCTGTGTGGCTGAATACCACCAAACCCTCACTGCAAATGTTCTACATTCAAATGCAGTGGCTCTCAAACAGAGTCAGACACCTGAACAATTACAACATTCACTGAAAAAGCATTACTGAATCATTCAAAATCTAGTTTTCATTTGTTTTTCAAGGGTTCACTAGTGTGTGTGTGTGTGGGTGTATGTGTGTGTGTGTGGGTGTATGAGTGTGTGTGTGTGTGTGTGGGTGTTGTGGGTGTCTAGAAAAGCGCTATTTAAGTATAAATATAAATAAAACAAAACCATAACAAAATGGAGGCCACAGCAGGGCTATGTTTAAAGCTCTCACTGATCTCATACCTTCCACTGCACGGCAGTGAAGCAGCACTAAAACTGTAAGCGGTAAATGCAGGTGTGTGTGTGGTGTGTGTGTGTGGTGTGTGTTTGATCATAGGGTGGTACTCTCTAAGGTTTGAGAACCCGAGCTGTGCTGTAATGTGGTGGAGTGATGAAGAGAAACACACTGGGTTCATGGTCAGATCTACACTCGGACCCTGTGTGAGTCCAGTGCCAGTCGGCGTCGGTGCGAAGCTCTGAACCCTGTTTTTGACGCTCCTGTCTCTTTAAGGGAACTGTAACTTAATATAATGTTTGGGGGTTTTTTTGGGCTAAAAACCACAGAAAATATCCAACAACTTTGACAGTGACCACTCGCGTGTGAGAGTGTGTGTTTCTGCACAAAAGAGGTTCCTGCGTGAAAACCTGAAACATATCATTGATGACAAAAAATGTCATCTCTCTCTCTCTCTCTCTCTCTCTCTCTCTCTCACACACACACACAAACACACACACACACACACAAAAACATACTAAAATACGCAAACATACTGAAATACACACACATACTGAAATACACATACAAACATATTGGAATACACACACAAACATATTGGAATACACATACAAACATATTGGAATACACACACAAACATATTGGAATACACACACAAACTGAAATACACACATACTGAAATACACACACAAACATATTGAAATACACACACATACTGAAATACACACACATACTGAAATACACACACAAACATATTGAAATACACACACATACTGAAATACACACACATACTAAAATACACACACAAACATATTGGAATACACACACAAACATATTGGAATACACACACAAACTGAAATACACACATACTGAAACACACACACATACTGAAATACACACACATACTGAAATACACACACACACTGAAATACACACACATACTGAAATACACACACATACTAAAATACACACACAAACATATTGGAATACACACACAAACATATTGGAATACACACATACTGAAATACACACACAAACATATTGGAATACACACACAAACATATTGGAATACACACACAAACATATTGAAATACACACACATACTGAAATACACACACATACTGAAATACACACACACACTGAAATACACACACATACTGAAATACACACACATACTAAAATACACACACATACTGAAATACACACACATACTAAAATACACACACAAACATATTGGAATACACACACACACTGAAATACACACACATACTGAAATACACACACATACTGAAATACACACACATACTAAAATACACACACAAACATATTGGAATACACACACAAACATATTGAAATACACACACATACTGAAATACACACACATACTGAAATACACACACACACTGAAATACACACACATACTGAAATACACACACACACTGAAATACACAAACATATTGAAATACACACACATACTGAAATACACACACAAACATATTGGAATACACACACAAACATATTGGAATACACACACAAACATATTGAAATACACACACATACTGAAATACACACACATACTGAAATACACACACACACTGAAATACACACACATACTGAAATACACACACACACTGAAATACACAAACATATTGAAATACACACACATACTGAAATACACACACATACTGAAATACACACACACACTGAAATACACACACATACTGAAATACACACACACACTGAAATACACACACATATTGAAATACACACACATACTGAAATACACACACATACTGAAATACACACACATACTAAAATACACACACAAACATATTAGAATACACACACAAACATATTGGAATACACACACAAACATATTGAAATACACACACATACTGAAATACACACACACACTGAAATACACACACATACTGAAATACACACACATACTAAAATACACACACAAACATATTGGAATACACACACAAACTGAAATACACACATACTGAAACACACACACATACTGAAATACACACACAAACATATTGAAATACACACACATACTGAAATAAACACATACAGAAATACACACACATACTTAAATACACACACAAACATATTGAAATACACACACATACTGAAATACACACACAAACTGAAATAAACACATACTGAAATACACACACATACTAAAATACACACACAAACATATTGAAATACACACACAAACATATTGGAATACACACACAAACTGAAATACACACATACTGAAATACACGCACATACTGAAATACACACACAAACATATTGAAACACACACACAAACTGAAATACACACACATACTGAAATACACACACAAACATATTGAAATACACACACATACTGAAATACACACACATACGGAAATACACACATACTGAAATACACACACAAACATATTGAAATACACACACATACTGAAATACACACACATACTGAAATACACACACAAACATATTGAAATACACACACAAACTGAAATACACACACATACTGAAATACACACACAAACATATTGAAATACACACACATACTGAAATACACACACATACTGAAATACACACACAAACATATTGAAATACACACACATACTGAAATACACACACACTGAAATACACACACAAACATATTGAAATACACACACATACTGAAATACACACACAAACTGAAATAAACACATACTGAAATACACACACAAACATATTGAAATACACACACATACTGAAATACACACACATACTAAAATACACACACAAACATATTGAAATAAACACACAAACATATTGGAATACACACAGAAACTGAAATACACACACATACTGAAATACACACACAAACATATTGAAATACACACACATACTGAAATACACACACATACTGAAATACACACACATACTGAAATACACACACAAACATATTGGAATACACACACATACTGAAATACACACACATACTGAAATACACACACAAACATATTGAAATACACACACAAACTGAAATACACACATACTGAAATACACACACATACTGAAATACACACACAAACATATTGAAATACACACACATACTGAAATACACACACATACTGAAATACACACACAAACATATTGAAATACACACACAAACTGAAATACACACATACTGAAATACACACACAAACATATTGAAATACACACACATACTGAAATACACACACATACTGAAATACACACACAAACTGAAATAAACACATACTGAAATACACACACAAACATATTGAAATACACACACATACTGAAATACACACACATACTGAAATACACACACAAACATATTGAAATACACATACAAACATATTGGAATACACACACAAACTGAAATACACACATACTGAAACACACACACATACTGAAATACACACACATACTGAAATACACACACAAACATATTGAAATACACACACATACTGAAATACACACACATACTGAAACACACACACATACTGAAATACACACAAACATATTGAAATACACACACATACTGAAATACACACACATACTGAAATACACACACATACTTAAATACACACACAAACATATTGAAATACACACACATACTGAAATACACACATACTGAAACACACACACATACTGAAATACACACACAAACATATTGAAATACACACACATACTGAAATACACACACATACTTAAATACACACACAAACATATTGAAATACACACACAAACTGAAATACACACATACTGAAACACACACACATACTGAAATACATACACAAACATATTGAAATACACACACATACTGAAATACACACACATACTGAAATACACACACATACTGAAATACACACACAAACATATTGAAATACACACATACTGAAATACACACACATACTGAAATACACACACAAACATATTGGAATACACACACAAACTGAAATACACACATACTGAAACACACACACATACTGAAATACACACACAAACATATTGAAATACACACACATACTGAAATACACACACATACTGAAATACACACACATACTGAAATACACACACATATTTAAATACACACACAAACATATTGAAATACACAAAAATACTGAAATACACACACAAACTGAAATAAACACATACTGAAATACACAAACATACTAAAATACACACACAAACATATTGAAATACACACACAAACTGAAATACACACACATAGTGAAATACACACACAAACTGAAATACACACACAAACATATTGAAATACACACACATACTGAAATACACACACAAACATATTGAAATACACACACAAACTGAAATACACACACATACTGAAATACACACACAAACTGAAATACACACACAAACATATTGAAATACACACACAAACATATTGGAATACACACACAAACTGAAATACACACATACTGAAATACACGCACATACTGAAATACACACACAAACATATTGAAATACACACACAAACTGAAATACACACACAAACTGAAATACACACACAAACATATTGAAATACACACACATACTGAAATACACACACATACTGAAATACACACACAAACATATTGAAATACACAAACATACTGAAATACACACACATACTAAAATACACACACAAACACATTGGAATACACACACAAACTGAAATACACACATACTGAAATACACACACATACTGAAATACACACACAAACATATTGAAATACACACACATACTGAAATGCACACACATACTGAAATACACACACATACGGAAATACACACATACTGAAATACACACACAAACATATTGAAATACACACACATACTGAAATACACACACATACTGAAATACACACACAAACATATTGAAATACACACACAAACTGAAATACACACACATACTGAAATACACACACAAACATATTGAAATACACACACATACTGAAATACACACACAAACATATTGAAATACACACACATACTGAAATACACACACATACTGAAATACCAACCCATTCTCATTCCCAACTCGTCCTATTTTGAAGCTTGGGCAGAACCCCTTGGCGTCAGTAAATGCACGCCGAAGGTGACCTATTGCGTAAGATTTTGACGCCCACGGCAGTCCCATACACTGCAAGGTAAATTCTTCTGCGTCTTAATTCGACGTCGACGGACCTGCGTTTCCCCGAGGTTCGTGGTGAAAATATTTTAGTAGCCTCAGTCATCACATGGTGTTGGTTTAATCGGTGTGGTTTCTAAAAAGCACTTTTATAATTTTAACTCAATCCTCGTCTTTAAAAATATACCCAAAAGCAACTTGCCTTCAAATTCCTTTAAAACCGTTGTTAAACGTCCCCTGAACGTCTCAAGTCTGACGCGCTCGGCAGTCATCGCTCACCGTAAAAGTGCTCTTACCTCAGTTTGAGGACATGAATATGAACACATTTGATATTAATTTTATTAAACTGAACAAAATATAGGAGTGCTATTCGTAAGACACTATTATTATTATTATTATTATTTGTTGGACAATCAAAACATCCATGGGTTGAATCTGCAGAAGTTATTATACAAATATTTAGCTCAGTTGTATCTTCAGGTTTTTTTTTTGTTTGTTTGTTTTTTTAAACTAAGAGCTGAACATATTCTAAAATTATTTATATAAACCGTAGCATGTTTAATACTTTGAAATTCTGCCGCGCAAATCCTCGCGATATTCTCCGTGATCTTATTCCTTCACCGGTGGTAAACGAGCACAACGCCCGCAAAAACTGTTAAAAACTGTTAATACATTATTGTTATTACTGTTATTATATATATATTTGGAATTAATAAGCGAAAATGTTTTGCTTATTCCAGTAGAAGTTACCGCCGCAGATATGAGCATTTAGCTTCACTATTATTAATCATTTTAGTATAGGCCTAGCTTATTAAATTTATAGGTCATTGTCCAAATGTGATACAGTTAATCGGCAACGTGTATTTACCCTCTGCGTGTCAATAACTCATCTAGACTAGACTCTACAAGACTGTGCTTGACTTTGGTTTTAAAATATTGTGTGCATTGTTTTATTGTGCTCTGTCTTTTTACTGTTAATGCTTAATCAAACTAATGAAAAAGGGATCAGTGAGCTGTTTAACTGGACTGTTTTCGGAGGCCCAAATCTTAGTTTTAATATATTTATTCAATGATACAGAATTGGTTTACTTAAAATAATTGTGCTTATGTACACTATATGGACATTATTGACACTATTGCCAACCCACACCTTACACATCACACCTACAGGAGCTTTTATAACATCCCATTCTGAATCCATAGGCATTAATATGGTGTTGCCCGCTCTTCCCAGCCACTTTGCAGTGTGGAAAAACTTGACTGGCCCACACAGAGCCTTGACCTCAACCTCATCAAACCCCTTTGGGATGAGCCAGGCCCTCTCAGGCCCTATCCACACGGATCCCGTTACTATCCCGTCTTTGTCTGCATATTGGCCTCCCGTCCACACGAAAACAACATTTTAGGTAACTGAAAACAGGTTTTCGGAAACGCTCTCCAAGGTAGAGAGCCCTTCTGAATGAATTTCCACAGACACACTCCAGAATATTGTGGAAAGCCTTCCCAGAAGAGAGGAAGCTGTTATAACTGCAGAGCGGTACCAGTACAATATTAATGTCTATGGATTTGAATGGGGTTTTGTAAAAGCTCCAGTATGTGTAATATGAAATTATATTTTTATTTATCACAATACAAATATTGTATATGTGTCTTACACATATAAGTACATTTAATTTTTAATATTTAATTAAATGTGCCTTTCAAGTAGTGATTGTACGTCCTCTTTTCCATGACGTTCTCTTTAGGATTTCAAAATTGAAAAGGAATAAAAAGCCAGATGTCCATGTTTGCTCTGCAAAAGGCCAGTGTGGTTTTGGGTTTTCAGTCACTGGTTTAATCAGTTGTTCTCAGTACTCCTTGTTGATAATGTGAACGCCTCCTTTCATTGGATAAGAACTTTCAGTCACACTGACTTTTTGCAGCTAGACAATTGCGTCCAAACAGGAAAATATGTTAGTGTATATATATAATATAGTGGCCACTGAACATAGTCTGCAAATATTGATAATTAATAAGAACAATTTTGACTGTTAACAAGTTGTATGATTTTTTCCAGTGATAATGACAAAACCAAAACTGAGACCATGTCCTCACTGCCAGAAGTTGAATTCTGCAAACTGCAAAACCTGCAGAAGCTGTTTTTTAAATTTAAGTTTAAGGCAGAAACACAAAGATAAAGCAGCCCAACTTCTGGATGGCCAATGGGGAGAGACCACCCTGAGGCACAGAAATGCCAGCCGGGTCGTAGATTCAGCCCGTATTATAGTAAGTGTTAGTATACATAGTAGCATACATATAACAATACATGTACATTTTAGAAAGGTTTTCCACATAATGATGATAATTTACATTTTGGTTTTACACCTTTAGAATTAAAATCAGTTTCACCAGTCCATTTTTCTTATGTTCCATAGTAACTACATCTTAAGTGTATACTATTTTATATGATAGTAGTTTATAATAGTTTATTTAACTTTCAAACTATCTACCTTAAAATAATACTGTGAATCATAGCTGCTATAAGATTATTTAGACACTGCAGCCAAACTAAAACACAATGCAGGATAATCAAATTTGGAACACAAACACATTTACTCTTGAGGTAATGTGTTCAGAAGCCTTGTACGTGTACACCAGCTTCACTTCATGTATAACTCTTTGTCCCAATCCCATTTCTTATTTTTAGCCCTAGTTCTTGTTTTCGAGTGTCATCTTGCCCCTTGGAACTGAGTTATAAGGAGTAGTGTTTGGAACCTTCCCCTACAAAATGGGACAACTCTTTGAGATTTGAGTAGTCATTGATGGCTTTTACATAAATAGAAGTGATGCGTTCAGCTGGACAAATCCAATATGCAAATAGGCATCATGTTGCCGTTGTGTGCAGCTAATCTGAAAGATGTTAAAAAATGAAGATGTTTTTAACGCCTGGGAATGCTGGTGGATTTGTTTGTGGTGTGTAGAGTAGAATGCCAAGACGTTTTTGTGTAGGTAGCCTAGCTACACAACATGCTAATTTGTATAATGTTAGTGAAATTCTGTGTACTGTTGGATTAACCCATTTATGATGCACACAAATTGTGTTTATTAATTTGTGTGTTGATTTCTCATAATGCTCATAATGCTGAAAAACCTTTGTTTGGAGGGCCCTAACCCTAACCCTAATACTTTGGTCCTTTGACAGGGCAAAATATATACTTTATTAATAATTATAATGAGATCTACTGTTGCAATACTGACATTACAGAAATTGCAGTATGTATTTGATCCTGAAACTTTCTCATTTAACAGTGCACTGGGTGCCTACAGAGCATTCAAACTGAACTATTGTTTCTGAATTCAGCTTTCAATATTTGTGTAATCTTACAAAAGTGTTTTTTTTTTTGTCAAATTAATGAATCACTAAACATATTTTGGCCTGACCTCACAATGCGTTGTAATATATCTTAACGCATATCACAATATCTAGCCATATGATTACAATACAGGGCGGCACAGTGGTGCAGCAGGTAGTGTCGCAGTCACGCAGGTCCAGGGACCTGGAGGTTGTGGGTTCGAGTCCGAGGGAGCCAGCATCCCTATTAAATTAGTGTGTTTAATGAAATATGTGAATGAGGTACTGGTGCTTAATTTTACACAGAAAAGCTAATGCATCATTTTGACTTGTTTTCCATTGTTGTCACATCCAATCCTTACGTTATGAGCCGTGTGAAAAATTATATAAATATTAAGATCTGCAGATTTAGTTATTTGTTCACTTTTGGTGAAAATGATTTACATTGAACATACAGCCCATACTGTCACTATGTAATTTGTGGGTTTTATTTTTCATTTCAGGTTCAAAAATTGGAGGCACTAGGTTTGAAGCCCTTGCTTTTCATT
Organism: Hoplias malabaricus; assembly: GCF_029633855.1. Lineage (NCBI taxonomy): Eukaryota > Metazoa > Chordata > Actinopteri > Characiformes > Erythrinidae > Hoplias > Hoplias malabaricus. Next base: position 18,720,722 of record NC_089815.1, on the reverse strand, counting down.
GGAAAGAAAGGCAAGAAAGGGAATTTCACAGCAGAAGTTATCACCCCAGTGGGTCCTCTTCTAGATGGAGCTCTTAAAAGCATTTTTATTAAAATGTCCAGCTTGTATGAATACTTTTTGAAAAGTAAGTCATTCTTTCTATAATATACTTGATAAAAGCCTTACAAAATTTGTTTCAAATTTATTTACAAAAAATTATTAAAATTCCTAGTAATGGGAACTTATTGAGTCAATACCAAGAGTTAATGCCACACAATAAATTAATTGATTCTTGATTCCAAAATCTTGACAATGACAACAGAATAGCTAACACTTTGTATGCATGCAGTGTGGAAAAACATCACTATGAGGAATCTACAATCTGCCTGGATTCCGAAAATTAAATGTTTTTATGATTGACTCCCAGCTTTTTCACTACTTTTTCCACATTCCACTTACACATTCCAAGAAATTGCATAATGAAGCCCTGTTGTGGAATTAAATCAAGTAGGAGGACACACAGCAAAGACAATTAGATCATAAGGAATAATTTTTTTTTATTATTATAAAAATTATTAATATTATTTTATATATTATTAATAATTTGCAGGCTTGTGTGGGAAGGTATTATGTCTATATAAGTGAAGTGACAATTTTTATAAGTTTTTATAAATTTGACTGATGCATTTACACAAATCTTTTGGCTTTTTAACCAGTTGTGGCATGACTCAGCATCTGTTTTGGCTTTACTTCGGTTTCACCTAAAATCTTATACAGTATTTAGCTATATTAAAATTAGCTAAAAGCATAATGTGTGTGTGTGTTGGCACGGCAGTTGAAATGGGCAGGTGTGAGCAAAAATTGTGCTAGGTTTTGTGGGTGGTTGTGTGCCAGAATAACACTAGATTTTGCAGCCGCAGGTGAATGGTTGAATTGGGTGAGTGCGGGCATTAATAATGAGGCCTGTGCAGTTCTCCAAATTAGGCTAATGTTGTAAAGGCTTGATTAGGTTGTAGGTAATGTTATGTTTCAATAACAGCAGGAAATAAATGACATTCAGATAGCTTGCATTAGGGGTGTAACGGTATGTGTATTTGTGTCAAACTCTCATGGTCATGGTCCATTGTACGTCACACAGAGACCACACGTTACAAAACTAATGTGAAGATGATTACGACTGTTTTTTTATTAAACTAATGTTATTTATTTTGTGGGGGGGTATGCTATTTCAGATCATGCAAAACTTATGGCTACCACCTCATCAGACTCTGCTGGTCCAGATCACCAAGAGATGCCCACATCAGCTACAGATACACACCCTCAAGAGCAAACCTCTTCAACAACTGAGGCACCCACTGATACAGAGCACTATGTGCTTACTCTTACTCCAGTTCCTGTCCTAGACCTTCAAACACCCTCACTCCATACTGAGCACATATCTGTTGCCTCTCCACACACTCAACCCATATCAACCTCCATCATCCCACCTGCACCAGGTCTCTCTCCTCTCACCACACCTGCACCAAGAGTCTCTCTCCTCTCACCACACCTGCACCAGGTCTCTCTCCTCTCACCACACCTGCACCAAGAGTCTCTCCTCTCACCACACCTGCACCAGGTCTCTCTCCTCTCACCACACCTGCACCAAGAGTCTCTCCTCTCACCACACCTGCACCAGGTCTCTCTCCTCTCACCACACCTGCACCAAGAGTCTCTCCTCTCACCACACCTTCACCAGTTCTCTCTCCTCTCACCACACCTGCACCAGGTCTCTCTCCTCTCACCACACCTGCACCAAGAGTCTCTCCTCTCACCACACCTTCACCAGTTCTCTCTCCTCTCACCACACCTGCACCAGTTCTCTCTCCTCTCACCACACCTGCACCAGTTCTCTCTCCTCTCACCACACCTGCACCAGTTCTCTCTCCTCTCACCACACCTGCACCAAGAGTCTCTCCTCTCACCACACCTGCACCAGTTCTCTCTCCTCTCACCACACCTGCACCAAGAGTCTCTCCTCTCACCACACCTGCACCAGGTCTCTCTCCTCTCACCACACCTGCACCAAGAGTCTCTCCTCTCACCACACCTGCACCAGTTCTCTCTCCTCTCACCACACCTGCACCAGTTCTCTCTCCTCTCACCACACCTGCACCAGTTCTCTCTCCTCTCACCACACCTGCACCAAGAGTCTCTCCTCTCACCACACCTGCACCAGCTGTCTCTACTGCAACACCAGAGCTGCTTTCAGTACCATTCTTTAAAGATTCCCCTCACACCTCTGCACCGGTAGTGCCTCTGTATAGATCAAATAGAAAAAGAAAATCTGATGTAAACACAAGGCATTCCAAAAAAAGCTCTCCATCTGAATCAAGAAAAGCCCCAGCTGCAGAAAGGACAAATTCCACACCACCGACAGATGCATTCAATTCAAAGTCAGTGACTACACCTGCCTTCAGGAATCGTTCTAAAGGTTGGTATGTTTGCTTCTTACTTTTCTTTTTTTTTAGATAACAATCCTTAACCTGATCCTATTATGTGTTCGTTTGTGTGTAACATTGTTTATTTTATTATATAGAAACAATGAAGAAACATGCAAATTAGCCAAATATTTAATACCTCCCATGTTGGTTTAAAACTTTTTTTTTTGTTAGTGTGATAGAAGTAACAGGCCTAGAGCAAATTTCCATATTCAATGAGTTGCCATGAATTCTTATAAGAATTATATTTTTGTATATTAAGTAGCATAACATGCTGTGTTATTATAGCCTAGCACATTTCTTGAACATTTAGTATTTGTTGATTAATGTTCTCTAGGATGCCGAAAACACAACAACCAGAAGCTGTTCTTTGTTGAAGAAATTATTGAAAATAGAATAAACCAGGTAATTTCTTTCTATTATGTTTATACACTGTATCTCATAAATGTCTGCTGCCTGGAGTATCTGAAATAGTGTATATTTAGATCAAGGGTGGGAGCGGGTGCAGAAATCACTACCCCTGATTTAGATGGTGCACCCTAGGTTTGTAACAGTATGTGTATCATACCGAACCATCATGGTTTGATACACACAGATGCAAAGAAAATACATTCATTCATTCACTGTCTGTAACTCTTATCCAGTTCAGGGTCGCGGTGTGTCTAGATCCTACCTGGAATCACTGGGTGCCAAGCACAAGGAATAACCGCATGCGTTATTACAGTAAATGTGGTCATTTCAAAAGTGTATGTGCCACCCGGAAACCTACAGCTGTAAGCTGTGGGGTTTGCATGGTATTGTGAGAAATGTTCTGGTTTAGAATTATTACTGTGGTAACTGTAGTTTTTGGGACCTCCACATCCCTCTTGCTCCACTTCCTCCTTCTCTCTCTCTCTCCCTCCTGCTGTTACGTGTAGAGTGACTCATATGCTTGTTTTTATCTTTATTTTTTATCTCACTTTTTCTTGTTAAAAAAACTTGTTAAAAAATTTAAGAGAATAAACACACACAGCACAATCCAAATTAATATTGAAAGCGTCAAGCATCTCCATTTCAAGACTTCATCAGTCTCTCACAACATTCTGGTCTTTACGATGTGTCTTCATTTCATTTAGGTTTGTGTGCACTGGTTTAAGCACAGCTCTCTTAAGGTCCTGCCACAGTATTTCATTTGTGTTGAGATCTGGACTTTAGGCCATTGAAATCCCTTGATTCTTTTGATTTTCTTTTCTTTTTCAGCCATGCCATTCTGTTGTAGATTTGCTGGTGTCCTTGATCACTGGGGTTCATTCACCAAGCATTTTTTTTATTATTATTCTTAAAAACCACTTATGCAACTTTCAAAAAGAATCTGGCATTTACCAGTGTTTTTATGTCAGAACACAATCTACACACACTCAAGAGCACAAAGATGAGAACAGTTCTGTGGGGTAAGAACATGAATCTGACGTAGAATTTTTCTTAGGAAATTACTCATGAAAAATTTAAAGAAAACACTTGGGAAGAGATTAATGAATGAGGCCCAATGTTCTTTTGCATGCTTTGGCCAACCTTTAGCTGTTGGACAGGAGGCCTCACATTTGACTTTAGAATACTTTGGTATGCAGGAATACCAGGGTGCCCAGGTACTGTAGCTGCAAAATGGGCCCAAGTCACCATCCCTCTACCACTTTGTTTGACAGTTAGTATAAGGTGTTTGGGCTGATGTGCTGTGATATGGCTTTCACCATACGTGGTGCTGTGCATTATGGCCAGACATATCCTCCTTGTTCTTGCCTGTCATCCTTTACATTGCCCCAGAAATCTTGTGGTTTATTCAGATGCAACTTTGCAAATGTAAGCTGTGCTACCGTGTTCTTTTTAGGCTCCTGACAGCCTTTTCCATCAGGCCACACTTGTTCAATCTTTTTCTAATCGTATTCTCTAAACATTTAACATGCTAACTGAAGTCTGCATAGTCTGGGGCATAGCTCTTGGGTTTTATGCACTATCTTTAAGTATTGCATGGACTGATATTGAGGTGAATTCACTGGAGTTCTTTTCTGTGTAGACGGCCAATTGTCTTGAATATATTCCACTTGTAAATAATCTTTCTCACTGTTCATTGATGGACTTCAAATAGTTTGGAAATGGTCTTATAAACCTTCCCATATTGATGGATCTAATAGTTGCTTCTAATAGTTAACACACACCTTAATGCTCCAGACCATCAAACTGCCAAAACTGCCTTTCCTTAAATGCATAATGCTATGGTGCAATCTGTGTTGGTGTTTGTCTGAAGTTGCATTTAAGTAATTTGAAGACTTTTATTATTATTATTATTATTATTACTATATCATCAGAAAAAAATGTCACTTTGGTGGTAACCTCAATACACATTATGTTCCTTTAATAAGGAAACATATTTGTACCGTATTCTATAATTAACTGTGGATGTTAAATTTGTGTTGGTTTCATTCGCCCTGTTTCATCTCCAGGACTTTTATTGTGTTCTTTTATTCTCCACAGTTGTATAATGAAAGATTACAGAGATCCCCCTCTCCTTCTGGAGAAGAGAATGTAATGAACGTTTAGGGAACACAACTGGACTCTAACACCACTGCTGTACCTTTTAAAGGGACATTATATTGTTTGTAGCTTTAATGACAGTAATGTACCTGTACAGTGCCTTTCTTCTTTCATTTTAGGATTAAAATCCATTTTATTGTATTTTTATGTGTGTTTGTGTGTGAGTGTGTAGGGAAAAGAGGAAGTTAAAGTTCGTTGGCAGCCTTGTTCAGCATGGTAAGTAATATTAAAAATGATATATATTACTTGTAAAAAGTGTCCAATGTATGTTTTACACCCTAGCTCTATTGTCCTGTTTGCCTAAGTATCATAAATGTAATCTAATTAGCATGACTATGTGTTTCTTTACAGTGGCAAAGTTTGGGAAGACACATGGGAGCCTGCCGGCAACTTTTGAATAAACATAAATAGCATCTGTCTCTGTTTAACTGCTGCTTGTTTGGTTAGCTCTTCATATTATGTAGTTATTAATTAATTAATAGCACATATTAAGTGAAAGTTACAATTGATTTTTGCAATTGAACACTGTAAATGCTAAGAAGGTGTGTGCAATGGTTCAATGAGGCTGAATTGGTCATTTGTGGTACCATTTCAAGTACATTCAATTAAAGATAATAAGAGGAAAAAGAACTGAGTGGTCATTTTATATACAAGTTCTTTCATTGTCTGTAACTGCTTATCCAGTTCAGGGTTGCTGTGGGGCTGGAGCCTACCCGGAATCATGAGGTGGGAATGCACCCTGAAGAGTGTGCCAATCCTTTGCAGGGACAACACACACTTACACCTATGGACACTGTTGATCCACCTACCAACGTGTTTTTGGACTGGGAGGAAACCCATATGGACACTGGGAGAACACACTAAACTACTCACAGATGTGACAGCAACAATACTACCCTTTATATACAAATTATGATTCATAAAATTAACTTCTACATTTTGAACCATTAAGACAAAATGTAGATTTCAAATGACAAGTATTGACTTTGGTTTTCCTCTGGGTGTATGTTCACTGTCCCTAATCACTAGTGTGCGTGTGTTCACTGCCATGTATGGGTTAAATGCACAGTTCAAATTTTGTTGTACTGTTGTAAAATGATCATAAAACATGTCACTCACTCTTAACATGCACAGGTGACTTGACCCACATCAGAATGCATAAGCATGGTCAAAATGTACCCCATGTTGAAGTAAGTGAATTTTACTATTTAACACCAAAGAAAAAAAGCATTACAGGATATTTCATTAGATATATATCAGGCAACAGTTGTAAATAAATGCATTCAGTGGAAAGTGACACTTGTAAACACTAGACCTAACCATGAAACAAGCTGACAGTTAATGGTTATCCAAATTTAAGCTGCAGACAAGGAATAACAAGTCAGCATGGCATAAAATATCAGTATGATAAAGACTATGGTTAAATTGTAGGGTTTACTGTTAATTTGGTTCAAGTATTCATAAAACACCTTAAGTATATTAAAATGAAGTAGAATTTAATATCTACATAGGCATTACATTAAGTGGGTGCAGTACATGGAATGACCCATTGTTCTTAATTTTTGCCTATATAGGACTTTTGTCTCTGTGAGAATGGGATGATGGGTAAGCTTTCCTGGAGGTAGCAAGACAGGATGTCCTTACAAGTTACCTCTTTTTACCAGGACAGGAATTGAAGTAAACAAAAGCCATAGTATTCACCATATGTTGACACTGACCAACCTATATAAGCTAAACCTCAGAGTTAACGTGTCAGAAGGCATTGGCTAACTTCTCAGCAAGCTGTCCACTTGGGCTTTTTAAAATGCTGTTCTTTTCCTTGTAATAAACCAGATTATTTTGCTAAGAAAAAATGGTGTCAGCGTAGAAGTCTTTCAGCGTCTTCTTCACAATACTGAAAATAAACTACACTCCATTTCAGCTAAGTAGGATTGATCCTTGATTTATAGGACAAAAATCAACCACTTGAGAGTGAATAAAGAATAATCTACATGAAAGATTATGGGTTTAGAGAGTATTCAGATTTATTATTTTTATATATTTTTTATTTTTATTTATTTGTTTATTTCTTTTCTTTTGAGCTATAGAACTGAGTTACATTTGAAAAACAAAACTAATATTCACTTTTAATTCATTATCTGTAACCGCTTATCCAGTTAAGGGTCGCGGTGGGTCCAGAGCCTACCTGGAATCACTGGGCGCAAGGCGGGAATACACCCTGGAGGGGGCGCCAGTACTTCAAAGGGCAACACAGACACTCACACATATACGGACACTTTTGAGTCGCCAATCCACCCACCAATGTGTGTTTTTGGACTGTGGGAGGAAACTGGAGCACCTGGAGGAAACCCACGCAGACACAGGGAGAACACACCACACTCCTCACAGACAGTCACCCAGAGCGGGACTCGAACCCACAACCTTCAGGCCCCTGGAGCTGTGTGACAGTGACACTACCTGCTGCTCCACCGTGCCGCCTAAAACTAATATTGCAAAGTTTAATATTCTAAAGACAACTCCAAATAAACAAACCAAATTTTGGATAAAGGTATAAAAACCTTTTCAAATCCTTAATGTTCCCATGTGCACAGTGTCAGGTCAAATTTAACCAGTGGAAAAGACCTGTTATCTGCAGAGATTGGAGACCCTGCCAGGAAGACACCTTAGACACTCCATTAAAAAGACTTTTATGGTAGAGTGGTTAGACCAGTGCTCACCAACCCATTATGGAATCTTCCTGCAAAATCTAGTTCCCTATTATTGCTGCAGTTTTTTCAGAAATATTTGATTGGATGGGTTATATGCTTCATTGTTAAGTAATGTTAGATTAGGTTGGAAATAAAATGTAGATGAAAAGCCACATGAAGTCCAAAACTTTCCATAGACACACTCTAAAATCTTGTATAAAGCTTTCCAGATTGTAGCTTATAGCTAGCTTCTCTTTTAGCTGGAAAGGGGGGTCAGTGGTTTGGTCAGTGATCCTGTGGGAGGGTTAAAGCAAGTACAGAGTCCACTTGGGCTGGGACAACATCTTTGCATGTGCTGTAGTTGAAACAAGGCCAAGGTCATGTATAAGATGCATAGGGGCCGGGATTGATCAGGACGATATCAGGGAGAGTAGTAGGGACAGAGTGTCTCTCGAACACCTCAAAAGTTGGTTCAGATTGACGTAGTCAGTTGAACCCAGAGGCTCTTTGAACAGCGCAGAGAGGATCAATGAGCAGACAAGGCTAACTTCCTGTAACATATGTAAACAGGACTGCCAACCTAGCTGAATGTATTTTAATCATTCCAGAAGCATTAGAGAAACACTCAAACAATAAAGAAATATGCTTGCTTGTTTGTGATTTGAGTGGAAACGTGTAGAAAACATCATGCCAGATGTCAGTAGTATTTATATCTGTTAAAATAATAAATGCAGTACTATGTAATATTTAAAGTTTGTGAATGTTATAACTCTGAATATGAAACAATGTCTTCATCATAGACCATACAATTCCAAAGATTTAATGTTACTTTTTTTTTTTATTTAAGGGAAAACATCAGTTTTGCTGAATAAAGAACCAGTCGTTTCCGACTATAGAAATTTGTAGTTTTAATAATAAAAACAACAACAACACAAATGCTTTTATATATATTTGTCTTTTCATTCAGATGCCAGACCTCACTGATATCATTCCTCAAAGATAATCTTAACACTGTAGAATCTGTAACAGTTGTAGCAAGACACTCAAATATTCTCTGCAGTGACCATCTCTGTCCCAGAGCATATTGCTTCGGATAGAACTCCACAAATTGTTTAGGTTGGGGAGTCAGGGATCTGGGGCCCGTAGGGTGGAGAGTACTCTACACAACAGGATTTTTCAGTTATCTAGCTAATTAAACTGTTGTAAAAAAGAATCACATTATTGATTGATATTGTATTGTGCACCAACAAAATATAATTTATATCTCAACATAAAATCCAAAATTAGGATGTGGTGCAATTTGAAGCTCAGATCAGATTTGATAAGTGTAGGCCACAAGGAAACAAATGTAAATCTCTTAGTAAAATAGCCATGCATGAGTGAAGTTTATACCCACCAAGACTAAATGTCGGAAATGCACAATTAATACCCTTCATAGTTTCTATTAAGGTGACATACTAAAAAAAAGTAAGAAAACCACCAAGAATATTAATTCCAATTAAACCAGTGTAAAATTTATTAGTTATTCATTTTCAGAAATATTACAAAACAAAATGAATGAACAGGAATAAATGCAGAATAAGCTGTTAAGAAAAATTAAGACATCTGTATATAGCCTCAATAACAACATAGGAACAAAAGATAAACCAGTAGAATAAGATGAAAGAACCAAATAAAATGACAAAGTAAAAGGCATAAAATTTATATTGTAATTTTATACCTAGTTTTGAAGGGAGAAACACACAGAAAAATAGCACAACGTGGTAAACATAAATACATTGGTCATATCAGATTATTATGACCAGTGACCTAATAGTGATGACAACCAATTTTATCAGCTGTTTACCATACAAGAGGACATTGTAGTTATTCCAGACTGTACTCCATTTGTTTCCCTGCATACTTTGTCACCCTGAAACTTAGCAACCCCCTAACAACCATCTGTCAATTCCCCACCAAAAATATCATATGAAGATAATAAGAAAAAAAATTGACAATATGGTAACCACCAAAGATACCACGGAAATTGCTTAGCCATACAATAGCACCCACCTTGGACACCTAGCAACTGTCCGAGATAACATTACCAACCAACAAACTGTTTAAATCAAAACAATAAAAAGAAATTGATCATAATACCCCATGAAATAAGAATAAAAAAAAACAAAAAGTATGCACCATAAAAAATTTTTTTTTCAGGAAAAGCCACCATGAACAAATAATTCAATTAACTTAACAGCAGATTACAAATTATATCATATTTTACATGCTATTAGATATCGTTATCAGGAGTCCTCCTTGTCTGAACTGTCATCACTACAGCTGTCACATGGCTCACTGTCTTCCTCATCTTCCTCCGAGCTGTCAACCACAACATCTGAGAGTGGATGATTCAAGATGTTTTGGTAGCCTTCTCTGATGCTTTGGGTTTGTAGCTGCAGTTCCTTACGCTTCCTAATCACTGTAGACAATAGTCCATTTCGGGCATCCACTTCAGACAAGTGGAGCAGCACAGCTGTGAAAACAATATGTGCATTCCTTTTCACTATTTTCGGCAGTTTACATTGAGAGGCTAAAAGTCTCACAATTTGTACAAATCTATTTAAAGTAAGAACAAAACAGTGACCATGATATGGATTTAAAGTTTTCATGTGAATAATTAAAATTCAGCATGTGAAATTCAGGAAATAAACAGTAATTGTTCATTAAAAATGGAGGTACATTCTCTGAAGGGACTGCAGTAACTTATTTTCACTTAAATAAACAAAACGTCATTTGTGAAGAGATGGCAAAATATATCACAATATATGCAAATAAAAGGAATACTAACAGCCTGAAGCAATATCCCTGCTCAACTCTTCTAACTTAAGGGCCTGGGTTATTAAAGCTCTCCAGTGCTGCATCATCTCGGCACACAAAACACGCTCTTCCTCTTGAAGACGCCTTACAGCCATAACTTTGTCAAAAACTCTCCTTTTAGTCAAAAGGTCAGTAGATTCTGTAACACAAAAAACACCTTGGTCAAAGCCAGGTAAGAAATAAAAATAGCAATACAGACACTTACACTGACCTGTCACGTCATTAAGTCCACCTACTTGTTTCTATTCTCTGTCCATTTTATCAGCTCTGTTTACCATACAGAAGCACTTTGTAGTTCTGCAATTACAGACAACAGTTCATCTGTTTCTCCGCATTCACTGATATCCTGTTCTTCAGTGCTCAGGACCCCCACAGAGCAGGTATGATCTAGGTATTGAATCATTCTTAGGGCTGTGGATTGGACACAGCATAGGAATTTTTAAAACACCTTAATGTCTCTGCTCTTTGGTCCTGAATACTGAAGAACAGGATAAATGTATACATAGAATCAGAACTACAAAGTGCTCCTACACTGTCAGTGGAGATGATAACAATGGACCATGAGTGTAGATACAAGAGATACGCTGGTTGATCAGTGTATAATTAACAGAACTAAAAAAATGAATCAAATTAATGAATGTTTTATGTATTATTCAAACAGTAACATTTACCACTTTCACAGCCAGGGATTTGCCAAGGCCATGCACATGTGTCAGACTTGAGAAGATCTTCAGTGGAGACAATTTTTTGTGAAGGATCAGCCTGCCTGTTATATTGTTCCACAGCAACAGCCAACTGCTTCTTCTCCTCCCAGATCTTCTGCCTTATCCGGTGGCGCCTCTTGTTGCTATCTAAATTAAACATAATTACAATAATTATGTTCAAAATTAATAAAAATAATGGTATTTGGTGAAGTGCCCTATGAACACTAGCATTAAAACAGGGTTTAGCAGATTGTATATGGATAAATGTGTGTCAATGTCCTGCTTTTCCAGTGCTGAAATCTGAACAGGAAAGATAACTGATTGAGACGATTCATCTCACAATTTTATATTTTTAAACCAACTATTTAAAATTCCTCCTTTTCATTTATATTGGAGACATTACTCTTTATTGTACTTGTAACTGTCAGCAAATGTTTTAGACTGCTCATACTAGAACCTTAATGCCAAGTTAATTGTACCTGTCTGCCTGTAAAGACGTTGAGTTCGATGTTTAATACTCATTGTAAGGCCCATCACTTCTTTACGCAAGTCTGCCAGGTGTCCATCAATGGAACTGTAATCAGGTTCTATTAAGGAAAGATATATGAAACACACACAGTTTGGGCACCCCTGGTCAAATTACATTTTGTTGATTTTCTAATTATCAACATCCTTGAAGAGAACTCACTATTTCACATTCAAAAAAATGAATGTCATATTATATATTCAGTATTATATATTTTTTGTTTTGTATGAACGGCTTAAAAAATAAATAGAAACCTGCTACAAGTAATGAATGTCTTCAGGGGCATCTGAATGTTACTTCAAGGTGTGCTCAATCTGAACTGTGCAAGACCAGGATGGGGCACAACTAGTGCTGGATCTAATTTCATTTTCAACTATGACTCTGGCTTTCAATGAATACGAAAACAAGATGACTGCAATAACACTTTGGTTTCAAAGAGTTGATGAGGAACAACAAATACTGTGCACTATAATGTTATACAGTGGTATCTGCACCACAAAGCAATAGAACCAATTTTTATAAACTAATTAAATGCAATCTGTGTTTTTAAAGTAAATGCAAGATGTTTCAAAAAGTGGATGAGTAGCCTTGTTAAATATCCCTGATCGCAATATTTACAAATATTGATTATATATATTTGATATACATTTATCAAAATTATTTTATTACATATTATTTATGCCACAATAGGGAAGTCTTAGGCACCCACGTAGATATGATAACATAGTTTCTGTTTGAAAATCAACAAAATGTGATTTGACCAAGGGTTATCAAATATGAACCTGTAAAACAACAATGATCCATTTATTAACATCCTTAAAATTAAGTCAGTGATTGTCACATTACATAATTTTACCTTCTGCCCAATGCTGTACATCTGTCACCCATTTGTGTAAGACATCATCTTGAACAGCAAGTTCCGTCTTGAGCATCTGAAGGCTGTCCTTTTGCTCCTGTAGAGCCTTCTGGACCTGTGCATGTGTCGTGTTGTTATAATTGTCCTTAATTCAATAAATAAATGCTAATAAAACAAAAGTATGTATATAATACCCGTTGATATCGCCGAACCAGTGCACTGCCCATATTGAGGAACTTTCTTTTGTTCCAGGACATTCCTTGCATAGTTATCATGTCTGTTCGACCTATAAAGATATACAATGCAAGAATGAGAAGAAAAAGAATAAAGGCACACACACATATAAATATATAAAAAAATATAAACACACAAACCTGCTTTACTCATATACTTGGTGGTAATAGCAATCCTTGAAAGGAAGCTATTAACCTGCTCCACCTCTTCTCCAATTGTTGAACCAGCACCTTCCTGATATGCTCCTCCCCACCGCACCTAAGATATAGAAAGTTCAACAAGGTATCTACTCAAATAATGAATCAAAAAGGTATCCATTCGGCTCAACTGTAATTGCAAATCACCTCACATTTCCAAGCATGGGCCTTAGCATGCATTACTGATAAGAATGGTCGCATGTCCAAGAGATGCTGCAACTCCGGACAATGCTGTGCAACCTTTTGCAGATAGGGGAAGTACTTGCAGGCCACATCTGAGCATAGAAATGTTATATTCCCAAGCATCGTGGCTGCTAACTTCTGTTGAAGAAAAAGAGGGTATGCAAATATTTCTCCTCGGTACATATTTAGTGCACCAAGTAGAACACCATGCCGGCAAACAGCAATTTCAAGCCCTTCTTCATCTATTTTGCTGCTGGACTTCCGGGACAACTCTCTAGCTGCTGTCCACTCCGATGCTCCACATACCCGCTTTCCAGAAACCTGTTGAACACATAAGTACATTAAAAAGACAATCAATGCACACAAAACATAACATTATCCATTAATCATGCTGTATTAATTATGAGTACAAATGAAAAGTCAAATTTCAGCACTGCTAAGAACACATCTTATTAAGTGAATAAATAATAAATTACATGAGTGGACTTCTGCTGAACATACTCCACAAAGCGAGAAGCCTCCTCGTCCTTGTAAATGAACACTCCATCAAAACATCCGGGTTCATTTGTACTACAAAAGAATGAATAAGTAAACCAGTGTTCAGGAGTCAATATAAAACTGAAGGCCAAATCAGTGGGAAAACAGAAATAAATTATTGTACCTGGCAGAACCCTTGAAACGGTAATGTTTGCGATTTCCATCAACAGAAACTGCAAGCATATTGGGAACGCAGGCTGGACAAGTGAAGTAGTCCTCTTGGCACAACTTCTCCAATTCATATTTGACCACTACCCATTCATGAAAACTTCGGCCAAATAAGTCAGCTGATATATTTCCGGTCTGCGTAATAAAACAAATTAAAATGAGCTTTTTAAATTCACAGAAACAAAGACTGGTAACTGATTATTGCCGCAGTCCTAAAAATGGTCCTCTAGGTCCCCTGGATAATCCACACATTTGCTCTGTCCCTCCGTGTTGGGGAAATGGAATCAAGCAAAAATATGGCTGTTTTACATGTTAATAACTTCTTTGGAAGATTTTGGATTTATGACTGTAAATATTCTAGGTCTGTAAAGGTAGGTCCACACATCTAACAGAACAACTAGAGAAGTAAGGTACAAAGAGTGATTTATTACTGTGGTGAGGATACAAAAATATAAAGAAAATACAAAGGGTTAAAAATGAGAGCTGACTCGAGCTACAGACAAGCTCTAACTGAAGGAACAGCCTCCAGGCTAGAACTTCAAGCACTAATGTATACACACTGACATTTGAATCTACACGAGCTGCTAGTATTAGCTTTCAAGCGGAAACCCCCGCCGCATGAAACTTTCAGAATTCTTACGCCCTTGACCCCACCACGAGTCGAGCCTGACCCTGTTAAAAGGTGTGTACAAGAAAATGGAAACATACCTTCCCTCTTAAAGCACTTATAGTATAGCAGTTATGGTGCATTATGCAGAACTGTAACGTTTTCATGTTATAACAGTAAGTACTTATAGAGCAGGATAGTTTTAACATAGTCTCTCATTTACAGGACCTGAAGACAGAGAGTGGACCCTTCTTCCTGTCGCTAGTGAATCTGCCCCTCTGGCATATAAATGGCTCCTGCTCTCATCAACATCTCTTTAAGACCCCTCGCCCCAAAGGTTCACAGGTAAGTACCATTGTGATGTATCCATATATCAGCGTTAAAAATAACACCGGCTGGTAACATGTAAGCCTCAAGATGATGGAACTACCCTAGATCTTTAAAACGAGTTGTTAAAAACACACAAAACAGTTTATTTTCTCTACATATGGGAGAGAAACCACTATTTCAGTGAATAATGTTCTTAAATAAAATCATGCCACATTGTTTTGCTGTTGTAGGTCATTTCCAGTTCAAGGGCGCAGTAAAAAATGATAGTCTTCACTGCTTTCCCAATCACAAAAGCAGGAGAAAAATTTGTGAAGCAGTAAGTGGTGAGCACAGCTCCAAAAGTCCCTGCTCTCAACACTTCACTCCAGGTGTATTTCATTCATTCAGTAGCTCAACTGCTAAGAGATTGGACCGATGCTGTTACTTTTAGGTGTAGACTAAAACAGAATGCATCGTCCAAAAACTTACCACATAAGTAATAAAGCCCCAGAATATGGTGCAAGAACCACAGGAAGCAATTTGAACATAATTTGTATTGTCTCCTGACGAATCCAGAGTATGTTTATATTGCTTCACGTGGTTCTCTCTCCATATTCTGGGGCTTTTGTACTTCTAATGTCGGCATAACTTTAGCTGCATCTGCCACGTTAACAGACCCTGAAAGTAAAAGTATAGCCCAAGCAGGCTGACAAATCCCCAGCTATAGATCAACTCCGGACAGTCAGCCGATAGTCAACTGCAGACTTTTAACAGTCTTAAAAACAGAGTCTCCAGAGGTGGTTTTAAGGCCAGTGATGGGGTACACAGGCCACCACATCACAGTGTTATCTAGAACAGCCTTCATTTGTTTGAAAAACCATTGCATTATTGACTATTACCAATTGAGAGATGTGTAGAATCAATAAATACTTTATTGGAATGAACTGAGGGTCCAAAACTAAATTAAAATGAAATACTCACTCTGCCAAAGCGTGCAGTCCTTTGTTGCAGCATTTTCACAAACGCCTGAGTAGATAAGCCAGGTGCAGCCAACTTCATCTCCCGAAATGACAGGAAAACATCAGTGGAGAAGACTGTACAAAAGCTCATGCTGCCAGGCCAATAGCCACTCCTTTGCAGATCAGTCATGGAAACTGATGGAAAAGTCACCCCACATGTTGGACAAGACAGCTCAGGCAGTGTCAGATTGTAACGACCTACAGAGAAAGAAGAGCTGTAATATTTAGTGTATACTTACTGTTTAAATTTAAGAGAGCCTTATCCAAATCTTTAGTAAAATTAACACGGATAGTCTGATGTCAGACATGTCATATCTGCTTTTTTAAATGTATTTTAAATTAAAGCATACACCAAAACATTTAAAATTTAAAAAGAGCAAAGCAGAATCTTCTTACCATTGATGGTGATGAGAGTAACAGACCTTTCAGGAGAACTTTTAAAAGCTTGATGAGGACAACCACAAACACAGTCTGGCATATGTACAGGCAGAAACCTAACTACAAAACATGTTGAAAACAGAAGTACAGTAAATGCAATATCTAATACTGGTAACATAGCATATTATAATAAACTACACTGATCATCATTATTTTCATAAATGTTAGGTATTTACTATTACATGTACTTACTAAGCTGTTTTAAAGATGGTTGATCATCGTCATGTGTGAAACATGCTGTGGGAGGTAAAGGCTCTAAAAAGCCTGACACTATAGCGTCCCGGTTATGCAGGGGATAATGACCATGCCTATCAATGTCACACCCTGCACAGAGGAATGGGTACGGGAGACAATCACCGCAGCGCACCACAGCCTTTTTATTGCCACACATTTGGCAACTGTGGGAGCATACATCTTCCCCTTTTAGCATGCTCACAACTAGATCGGGCCTAGACTCTCGCCATCTCTCAGCGGAGAGGGAAATTCTCGTGCTCCAATCTGAAGAGGCTGAGGTAGGTGGAGGCTCATGAAGAGACACTAGATCTACTTCAAGCGCAGTGTCCAAAAGCTCCTTCAGTTCTTCGAGCAAGGAACCTGTATAAAACATGTACATCTGTGTAACACATAAAACATTACACTGTACACTTTCAATTTTAGAAAGAAATATAATACAAAATTAAATAAAAGTATAAAAAGTCTTTTAATTGTACGTTAAGAAAATGTGTTTTTCTGAGAAGCTGGCAAATGGGGGTTTTCTTATTTTAGAACATTTATTCTTGACCATGCAAACATAAGCCCTGTCTTACATAACAGTCGCTAACAAGGACTTGTACTGCAATACAATTTTATAACTGCTATAAATAGCACTAATAATACAAATGTCTTAAAAAGGCAACAGACACTGCAGACATCAATTTGACTTTACAAATTGTATAGTCAAATATATATTTGGCTGACCTGTTCTCCTGTCAGCATCAGCACAAATGCTAGCACTACTACAAGGTCCTATGGAAGACAGAAACATGTACGTTAATGCATTAACCTGGACCGACTGTCACAAGCCTGCTGTTGGATCTAAAAATAAATTAACTCAAAAGTAAAGCCATTAAAAATACCTTCATAATTGTCCTGGCTGAACAATACCCTGGTTGGATTGTCCAGACCTAAAATTGAAAAAGCTGTTAAAATACATGACATTACATAATGAAACTTGACTTAAAAATGAAAGAAAACTGACTAGGTGCTGATGATTTTACTGTCCTCTGAACCCTGGGCCTCTTAGAAACAACATCCCCCTTACTATCCCTCTGTCTCCAGTGGACAGTTTGGGCAGGAGGCTTCAGACTCCTTTCAGAGTTGTCCCTCTGCAACATTAGCAAACAAAACCAAGAAGAAAGACACATACACTATGGTGTCTGACACAGTGAGCATAATCAAGAAGAACAAAATGAACTACAGTGCAGTTGTTTGATAAACAGGGGTTTATCTATTAAAACTGACTGGTGTATACATACTTTTTGCATCTTATTTGCATTATGAAGAGCTGTGCCCTAATGCAATTATTTTAAGAACCAATTACTTGTAAAGCTCTTGGGGAGGAGCCAGTGACTATCACAGTTCCCTCCTGGACATGGACCCTTCAGTGGGAGAACCCAATCCAGAAGCTTACCTCTTCTTGTTGCAGTTCTTTAAGGAGCTCATCAGCACTGCTGAGCTCATCATCCAGTTCCAGATCACTCATGCCAACACGTGATATGCTGGAAAGCTTTCAATAGTCAGACAGATGGACAGGTAGACAGACAGATAGCTTTTAAAAAAGCTTTTGGGTTGATTATAGCTAACTCTTAAAAGAGCTTTTCCTCTGACCACACTCCAGACTTCAACAGATGATAATAAGAATGTTGACCTGTTGGGAGATACAAAAAAGTGGAAAAAGCTAAGAAAATATAACACATTAAGCCAATCTATTTAAAAACAGGAATAAGATGCCATTTTTACAACATATGATATACCTCTAAGTATTATTTCGTTTTTTTTTCCATAAACTAAGTTAAAGCTCGTATTATTAAAATTGTTTATCTGATATGTAAACAAGGTGCCAGATGTCAGCAAAACTGCCCTCTGCGACTCTCATCTTAGCTCCAAACAGAGTTCCCCTGCCCCCAGTCAATACACACCACCGCAAGAGCGAAGCATAGTTCATTTTGAAGAAGCCCGGTGTACCGACAAATATTACCCACTTCACTTATATTTGCTGCTAAATCATTGTGATTACTGACCGAATGCACATTAGCCGACATTCGAGCAGAAGCATTTAGCTAGCGTGGCCTCGGGAGTCTATTAAACTGTACTGAAATCGACAGTTCAGTTAATCAGAATTTAGATAATTATGCACTTATTCTTACAAGGGACCACAGTAACATCTACTGAACGGAGCCCTTGCTTATTAATTACAAATAATATATAAAAAAAAAAAAAACCTTAACAGTTTTTGCGGGCGTTGTGCTCGTTTATCACCGGTGAAGGAATAAGATCACGGAGAATATCGCGAGGATTTGCGCGGCAGAATTTCAAAGTATTAAACATGCTACGGTTTATATAAATAATTTTAGAATATGTTCAGCTCTTAGTTTAAAAAAACAAACAAACAAAAAAAAAACCTGAAGATACAACTGAGCTAAATATTTGTATAATAACTTCTGCAGATTCAACCTATGGATGTTTTGATTGTCCAACAAATAATAATAATAATAATAATAGTGTCTTACGAATAGCACTCCTATATTTTGTTCAGTTTAATAAAATTAATATCAAATGTGTTCATATTCATGTCCTCAAACTGAGGTAAGAGCACTTTTACGGTGAGCGATGACTGCCGCCGAGCGTCAGACCAGAGACGTTCAGGGGACGTTTAACTACTGTTTTAAAGGAATTTGAAGACAAGTTGCTTTTGAGTATATTTTTAAAGACGAGGATTGAGTTAAAATTATAAAAGTGCTTTTTAGAAACCACACCGATTAAACCAACACCATGTGATGACTGAGGCTACTAAAATATTTTCACCACGAACCTCGGGGAAACGCAGGTCCGTCGACGTCGAATTAAGACGCAGAAGAATTTACCTTGCAGTGTATGGGACTGCCGTGGGCGTCAAAATCTTACGCAATAGGTCACCTTCGGCGTGCATTTACTGACGCCAAGGGGTTCTGCCCAAGCTTCAAAATAGGACGAGTTGGGAATGAGAATGGGTTGGGTAGATGGATTGGCAACAAAAAAGGGTCCATAGGTGTGAATGAGTTTTTTGTGTGTGTGTCACATTGTGAAGGATTGGCGTCCCCTCCATGGTGTATTCCTGCCTTGCGTCCAATGATTTTGGGTAGGCCCTGGACCCACCGCAACCCTGAACTGGATAAGCGGTTACAGATAATGAATGAATGAATGACTGGAGTGGAGTCAACAACAGGTTTCTACAAATCTGGACAAATGTGTTCATGTCTGAGTGTAAATCTTCATCATTTTAATATCATTCATAATATAATTTAAAAAATTAATATAATGCAACTCGGAGTGTTCAAATATTAAATTGTATCTAATTTATTCTCTGTCTTAAAATGTGTGTGTGTAGACTCATGTGTGTGCTGTGTGTGTGATTCTGACACCAGAATGAGTCAGATTCAGCTTGTACCAGCCCAGAGAGCGAATGACAATCCCAGAAAATTCAGTGATCATATATTTGGGGCCAAAATCTCTCTGCAGTGCATCATGGCTGTATGCATCATGTATGGAGGTGAATTTTGCATTCCGATTACAACTCTTCTACATCTTTCTCTTTCAGACAGTGTTGATGTTGGTATAGTGAATGGCACAGAAGCTAAACCCCACTCTAAGCCGTATATGGTGTCTGTCCAGACAAGTGAAGGACACAAATGTGGGGGCGGCACGGTGGTGAAGGTAGTGATGGAGAATTAGGAAAAAAGTGAGCATATGAAGAATATATGAATCTACTTATTCATAGATCAGGTATGGGACATTTCCCCAGAGGCAAGAATATAGAGACATGTGACTGTAACAAACAAATAATATAGAGACATGAGAATTATTATAAACAAATGAGTTTTATGGCAAAAAATATTAAAATGGTCAAAGGGATACTTGAGTTTAGAAATCAGGCCTGAACTCTGTAGAGATAAGGGTATCATTTTGTGTCCTATGGAATGCAGCCTAATAGGAGGGGCGAGATGACCTTACCCCAAAAAGTCTATGTAAACTGTGGTTTTTCCGTGTATTTTTGTGAGTGAGTCCTTGGGAGGCTTCTTAGACTGGTCTCCAATGTTTTAAGAAATTAAAGAGCCTGCTGATTTTCCAAGAAAGTCATCTTTTCTTTCAAGTATTATAATTAGACTAGATACAAGATTAACACATTGTGGATATGACATTTTGGTGTCCCGTCCTAAGGGGACTCTGAGAGACCTCGACCGGTGGCAAAAGATCGTTATCAGCACCAGAACTTCTGCATTTGGTTTTGGGGGTGAGAGAACCAACCTCATCGTAGCATGCACATAAAAACGGTTAAGCAGAGCCTTTTTTCATATAAATTCTGCATATTGATGAGCTTGTGTCTCTCTGCCACAAAAAGTTGTAATGCAGTTTGATATGTAAAGAAGGCTTGTTGGAAGAGAGGCATGATTAAAAAACTTTTGAAAAAAGGAGTAAAAGAAAAAAAAAACAGCCAGAAAAAAGTCCAAAATATAAAAAATACAGTTGTTGGTTTTTTAGATGCTGAGAATAGGAAAAATGAGAGTGAGGTGTTAATGCTGAGTAATTAAGAGGGTACTTTGGGGAAACTGTAAGATTTAACCATGGGAATTAAAGGTAAATTAGTATTGGAGAAAAGGAGAAAAATTGAAATCTCCATATGTTGGCTTTTATTGGGAAAAAAAAAGTTCCTCTCAATTTCGCTGAAGTTTTGAGATCTTACACTTTGATTGGGGGGTCTCCTCTGACAAGTGTGTAAGGCCTAAGTTTCACTCTTGAAAAAGAGAGAGATGGCAGGAATTTGATTTGTGACGTACTGATAAAAGCCACATTGATTTGGTCTAAATAGAAAATAATAGTTATTTGGGCAAATTAAAAATATAAATGATGTACAGTGCAGTGGTTTGGAGCTCCCGAGATTGGGTGCGTTTGAACTAGTTTTTTTTTTCCAATGGGTGTAGTGCATGTATGGAGTTTGACTGGAATGAGGAGGCTGTGCTTAACCCCAGACCCACTCATAGGAATACAGCTCCAGGAGAGCATTGTGTGTGTACAAAGAGACAGGATGAGAATTATTAGACACACGTGTGCTGAGCTTAAATTATGTAAATGGTACCAGTAATAACTGGAATAACATACACATAAAATAAGGTAGGGAATTAATGTTGATAAATTAACATGTATATATGTTTGTCAAGCACATTTGTGTTACCGGACAACCAGAATAAAGCTGACAGCAGGTGGTGTCATCAATACAAGGTAGAAGGAGAAAGACAGAGAGAGAAAGAGAAAGAGAGAGAGAGAGAGAGAAGAGAGAGAGAGAGAGAGAGAGAGAGAGAGAGAGAGAGAGAGAGAGAGAGAGAGAGAGAGAGAGAGAGAGAGAGAGAGAAAAGCCAAACTGAGTAAAGGCAAGTGTGAATCTATTCTCACACATATACACATACACAGGATTAGTTTGATTTTATTACAAATACACAGTTTAAGTTGAAGTAGTGAAGTAAAAAAAATGGGGAATAAGTTAATGAAACCCGAAAAAGATGAGATTACACCATTTTCCCTGATGTTGTCTGAAGGGGTGGGAACGAAGGCAGAATTGTCAGAATGCATGAAGCAGTGGAATAAAAAATAACTAAAAAAGAAAAGCAATGTTTGCTAAGAGGTTCATTTGATGTTGAATTATGTCAGGAGGTGAGAGAGATGGTGGAAAGAAAAATTACTAGAACTAAGGCCCTGGTAGGGAGGAAAATTAAGTTGCTTAGCTAGAATACACGCTTTTGAAACTCATGCAATTAAAATGAGAGAAAATGTGCAGGGGAAAGAAAGTGAAGTTCGTGGAAAAGATAAGAGACACAGTGACGAAGGAAGACAGGGAAAATAGACCTCCACTGTATGCCCCTGAAATAAAGTGTGCAGCAGACAAGACAGACAGAAGCACAACAGTATCAGAAACTTCCTGTATACTGTTGGACTTGTGGTAAGCCAGGCCACTACAGTTGTGATGGCAAGAGTCAAGAATGGTATTAATGGTGCCCAGGAGACCTAAGGGGGGAGTATATAAATTTGTTTGCCTCAACAGTGGCAAATGAAGAACCATTAGTGCCAATTAGCATAAATGGTCAACACTTTGTGAACAAAGTGATTCAGAAAATCTCACAAGCAATGAGAATCAAACACAGACTAGGGTGTGTTTATCATCCTCAGTAACAAGGCAAAATGGAATAATTTGTGCAAAGATTGCAAAGATTATGGCAGACAGTAAACAGAAAACAGAAAAAAAAACCTTTAGCATTGATGAGCATGAGAATGCCAACCAACAGAGTCACTCACCTAACGCCTCATGAAATGTTAACTGGTCGACCAATGTCAGTAACATACTTGAAGGGACCCACTTGTAGCCCTAACCTTGAACAGTTGCAAAAAGAGCTACAAACGTATGTCAAATATCTGACAAAAAAATAAACAAACAAACAAAAAAAAACACTCCCATCAGCTACACTCACTGTGCAACAACAAAGCACAGACACAGGAGCAGAAGCAAGGGACCAGACAACGCCAGCACCAGACTTCATCAAGCCAGATCCGAGTGGAGTACAAAGACCAGTAACTAGGAGCGTCACTAGAGCTACACCACCATCAGTTGACTGAATGATGTTACGAGTCTAGGCAATGGCTGGCAAACAGTCATCCAGACTAATTTTTTATTTTTATTTATTTATATTTTGTAATATAAATAAACATTTTATATTTCAGTTTGAGGAGTGAGCCAGGCGCTGCCTCTGCTGCAGTAACAAAATAACAGGACAACTAATTAACTCTGACTGAATAATTTGACATTATGCCTGCTTGGCATCCATTTAGACATCCTGGACTTTGTGGACTGAGGGGAACCACTTGTGTATTGTTTATGTAATCCAGTTTCATTGTGATAATCATTCTGTCTGCAGGTATTTCTTACACAAGTTATGTAACTTGAATGATACACATGTGTTCACACCACTAAACACATCCACACAGGTCAGAATAAATGGCACAGGTCTAGTTCTAATTTCACTCAAACGTGAGAAGCGAGCAGTGGCCTTATCTATAGAATATTCTGCAGTACGGCAGACTTGGAACACATCAGAAGGATTAGTTTGTGAACGCTACTGTCCAATAAGTAGTCAGCAGGTATGCATGGGGACATCAAGTCTTTCACCAGGAGAATACAATGTGCTTAATTAATGGACATTGGTGAGAAGAAATAAGAAGTACACAAGGTCAATGACATGCTTACATAAGCCAGGTATATCAAATTATACTCAAATCCCAAATTGTGTTAATCCAGCTTTAACAAAACCAAGACAACAGTCTCATAAGATACGATGTGCAAATGGAAAGCCCTAGAATTATACGTGCTAATTGAAACTATTGATTCAGAGACTAACAATGGCCAAGAGGATAAAGGTGAGGTAGTTACAATGTACACCACTCAGAACATGTTGTATAAATATTTGCAATTCACAGCCCATACAATGACAACGAAAATGATTGCATTGTTTTGCATTGTTACTCTAAAAAGGGGTCCCAACAATTGTTCCATTGGGAGGTTTAGCTGAATGTGTAAATAAGTCTACAGTATGCCCATTAATCTGCTTATTGTGGAGCATGGATGTTAACTACAATCCTGAACGGGCTCACAGTTGTTCAACATTGTACAGACCATTCACTCATCCTCCATCTATGGTGCAGGATGATGGATGGCCATACCCATATTGTTTCTGTCAACATTCTGTCCCAATTGAGAGAGGAATAGATCACAGATGCAGAAGAAAGCTAAATAGTACAGGTTGGGATGTGGACAGTAACACAAATTTATTGAACATACACTTTGGTGAGGGTACAGTATCAGTGGCTGATATATTTTGGGTCTGTGATGATGGTAAACAAATAGCTCAATCTTTAGCTCCTACCTGGAAAGGATGTTGTGCTCCAGTTACTTTATCAGGTCAGGTTGCACTATTACCCGTGCACCTACCGACAGCTCGGAAAAAGCGAGATGTATCATCTTGGCTCGCAGGTAAAGACACTATATTTTCGAAACCTACTTTAACGTATTCTGGAGTGCCAACAGACGTACCAGCTGAACACATGGTAATGTCTCAATCTAGTATTGACAATTGGGTAGCCTTTTTTTCCATGGCATCAGACTTATAAGAATGCCCATTGGATTCATTATATTTGGTACAACCAGCTAAGATGTATGAACGTCACTATAGGTGCTCTGGCTTCTTTGGGCCAGCAGATAGATGCAACTTCTAAAATGGTGGTACAAAATAGGTTTGCTATTGATTCTATGAGAGCTCCAGATGATGGTGTTTGTGTTCTGTTTGGAGAATAGTGTTATACTTACATTCCTATGAACACTGCTGAAGATGGTAATTTCACTAAATGACACAATTAAAGGAATTGAGAGGTGAACATGTGGCCAACACAAAGGGAGGAGTCCCTATAGAGGGATGGTTGTCTTGGCTATTTTCAGGCCAATGGAAACCTGTGTTGATTAGAACGGGTATGTTGTTGCTTTTGTGTCTTCTTATTTTGTTTATATTGTGAAGTTGTGTTATGCCATTTATTCGCAGTATGGTGGGCAAGATTATGTCTGGACTTACAGGACAATATCCCGTACTTCAACTTGTACAATCCAGTGGATCTTCTCAAACTATTCGTGTGACATTTCATGTCCGACCTTACACCTACTCGGATCGTCAGGTCATCTGACTGAGGTGAAGTGCTAGAAACCTCTCCCTATAGTCAGCACCGTGCCTATCCACGTGATGTAAAATCATAATAGGCTGAAGACAACGTCTTCAGGAGCAAACACCTTCTTTACATGTTTCATGTTATCCATGTATTTACTCATATGTTATTCCTTTTGTTATTATTTGCTGTAATCAATTATCCATATATTCATTTGTATTTACTCATGAGAAAACGCAGTTGCACATGCCATTCTTGTTTATTAGGAACAGGGATAGTTAAGCTTGCTAAATATTTACATATACATTACTCCCAGATAGACTCTGTATTGTAAGGTAGTCAATAGTAGGATGTAATTTGGCCTATGGGTTATTGGCTGATTAGCCCCAAAAACTGTGAATGGGTGTGAAGACAGAGCTATAAGGCATGAGCAGTTGTGGAATGCCCATATAATGGGAGAAAGGAGGACCTGACAATTCAGCTTTATGGACCTATTACCCAAGGGAGGGTTAGTGCTTGATTGATGAGCATGGTCTATGTATATAAGCTGTGCAAGCCTCCAGTTTTGACTGACTCATAAAGTCACCTAGGACAGTTTGTCCAAGGACAGTCGACATTTCCAAAAGTTGTTATTGCTGTCCGTGCTGGGATGTGTCTTATTAAGGGTACCTGCATAATATTCTATCATAGAATAGTATGACCTGTTTGGGGAGGAATGATGGTATGTTTTGGTATGTTTAATTTTTAATTTTTATTTTTTTATGGTATGTTTTACTTAGTTTATTTTTAGTCCAATACTCTGCATTATTCAGACACATATATCCAGCTATTATACACAATATGTACTAACAACTATATAAATGCATATATGTACCTTTATTTACATTTATAAATAAAAAGATGCAGGGGTTCAGGACTAGTAGTCGTGAAAGGGGGATGATGGAGAACTAGGAAAAAAGTGAGCATATGAAAAATATATGAATCCACTTATTCATAGATCAGGTATGGGACATTTCCCCAGAGGCAAGAATACACAGACATGTGACTGTAACAAACAAATAATATAAAGACATGAGAATTATTTTAAACAAATGAATTTTATGGCAAAAAATATTAAAATGGTCAAAGGGATACTTGAGTTTAGAACTCAGGCCTGAACTCTGTAGAAAAAATGGTGTAGCATGAGATTGTCTGGTACAGTGTGAAATACAACTTCCTTAGAAGACAAGGATACTTTTTAATTGGGCTATCCTATGATATACTGAGTCCTTCGGGAGATAAGGGTACCATTTTGTGTCCTATGGAATGCAACCTAATAGGAGGGGCGAGATGACCTCACCCCAAAAAGTGTATGTAAACTGTGATTTTCCGTGTGTCTTTGTGAGTGAGTCCTTGGGAGGCTTCTATTATATTTAGACTAGATACAAGATTAACACGTCGTGGTAACGACAGTAGTGTCACAGTCACACAGCTCCAGGACCGGGTGACTGTCTGTGAGGAGTTTGGTGTGTTCTCCCTGTGTCCACGTGGGTTTCCTCCTGGTGCTCCAGTTTCCTCCCACAGTCCAAAAACACACGTTGGTATTGGCAACTCAAAAGTGTCCATAGGTGTGAACGTGTGAGTGTGTGTTGCCCTGTGAAGACCAAGCGCCCCCTCCAGGGCGTGTTCCCTCCTTGCGCCCAATGATTCCAGGTAGGCTCTGGACCCACCGTGCCCCTGAACTGGATAAGCAGTTACAGATAATGAATGATTGAGTAAGATAATGTAAGAAATACTTACATATGAAAGGCATTTTAAAACCCCTATGAATCTAGTGGGCTTTTTATAACTATGGCATGTAGTTGTAATAAAAGTGAATAGAGATTTTTCAAGAGGACCTGCTCAATTAAATCTCTAATTAAATTTTATAAAGCTGGAATGAGCCATGATTTGAATCCAGAAGTCAAAATGAACTGTTAAATATGTATAAAACATGTGAACAAACAACAGCTAAAACAAAGTAACACTTTATGGATGTTACTTTGTTAAAGTGGCAACAGTCAGTCAAGTGATCAGTTAGTGTTACAAAGAAATTACTGCATCCCACATCAGATTATAACATCAGCCCTTACTGATCTGTGTTTACCCGAGCAGGGAGTCGAGCCCTAGTCATCAGTTCTTACTACCTGTGCTTTACCTGAGCAAAGAATCAAACTCTTACTAATATATCTGACTTTTTCTTCTACTAAGTGACTTTGTTTCTAGGTTACTGCTTGGCCCCTCAGATAATCACATTAGTTCCTGCTGTAGTGTTTACTTGGGGTAATGTGAAAAGTAAATGTCTTCTAATTTATACAGTAAATTAACAAAACCCTACAGATTTTACCCTAATTATTGTGAAAAATCACCTAAAGTGAGATACAGTAACAAGATGGAAAATATTTATTTTACAGCTCTAATAGCCCATAGATTCTTGGTATCTTCAACATACTGCACTGTTTTCTAATTAATAACCCAAATATTATATATGCGTTGAGTTGTCAAGGTTTAATCTTAATCCAATAGCGTAATAATAGGTTATTTTATCATTTCAATGATTAGCTTTGCTCCTTAAAACAGTGATGTGATATAATATCTGCTTGACCTTGGTGATAATTAAATAAATATTGATCTTCTCACAGTTACAGACCTTTCAAAAATAGTTGAAGTGTGAAGTGGATCTCCATCCCTCAATCAGCAGAGGACATCAAAACCAATTCATCTACAGTGTAGCTGGATTGGGGCAAAAAGCAACCTATAAAATCTTATATAGTCGTCTACTGGAGACACAGGTCAGTATCGTAGGCCAGAAGAAATGGAACAATCTCAGTATATTAAGATATATATTTGCTCTTTTTAAGACATATACTAAAAAATACACACTTATTCACAATTATTTGCTACTGAAATATAACAAAATTTCTCAACTTAAAATGGAATATATTTGATAAACCGAATACATTTAAGATAATTTTATTTTGTACTAGGATATTTTGCATATTTTGCAGTGCATATTGAGTACGCAGCAACAACACAATGTCTGCAAGATGACGTGCATACAGCTCTGTCACTTCTAATGACAGAACTCACCACACCCTTAGATTACTGATACTGAGACCACAGGAGTGACCTCAAATACTGCTGCCTCAGCAACTCTCAGTCTCATGGTGGCAAGAAGCCCCATAAAACAGGACTGTAACTGAGTCACAGCAAAGTTTTTAAAAATGAACACATAATACACTTTGCAGGAGTTTGCAATGATTAAATTCCATTAACGTGTTGTTTTTTATGTGATTTAATAATCCTCTATTACACTCTGGGTAAAAAATTTATATCTATTTAATGATGTAAATAGTTACTTGACTGCAAAACCCTAGTATAGATATCCCCTTGTAGTGAATGAATTAAGAGTCTTAAGTGCACGTACTATAGACAGAAGTGTTCAGTTGTGCAAATTCTCCTTTTCTAAACTCCATAGAAAAACAGGATGTTAAATGAGCAGCTCTAGAACAGCTACAATTCCAAAGCCAAGCATGACTAGAGGGGTATAAAGACCCCCAGCACTAGGATGTGGACCAGTAAAACTGGATTCTCTTGAGTTTTGGAATTACATCAAATACAATGAGTTTAATTGATATGATGTCTGTGATTGAGAACTAATTGTCCAACTTTAGCACCTGACTTACTTTAACGGCTCTTGTGGCTCAGTGCAATCATGTTCTCAAAGAAATGTTCAGCGTAAAGCTGTTCTGGGGTAAATCTTTTGCATGATGCTGTTACTGCAATTATGAGGATAAACTATCTAGCACGTACACAATTGAGTGGATTATTTAACTATTTGAGAGGTTTCTGAGGTCACAGTTCAGTGTGTGTGTGTGTGTGTGTTTAACAACCATACTGTAAATGACTCACTTCATGCCATGAGAAATTATGTTTGTGGGCAACTTCACTGACCCACCTGGTTATTTAAACTCATCTTCTTCTCCAAGAAGAACACAAACACTCCTTACTGCACCATGGCTCTCCTCTCTCTGCTCCTGCTGGCTGCTCTGCTGCTGAACCTCAGCCACTCTGGTAAGAGTCATTTACACATACCGTGCTTGTGTATACTGTTTGGTTTCAAGTTGTTTTGTTGTCTGTTTAGACAGTAAATATATATTTACCTCATTAAAACCTGCATGACATTAACTATGTTACAGATTCAGGTGAATGAAATGTTAAGAGTCTTGCCCAAGGTCTTCATTTGTTTTGTTAAATGAAGTTACAGGAAATAAAATCCTTCTGCATAGAAGTAGTAGTTTTAGTCACTACACTACACAATGCAACACATATTCATACATTACACATACTGTCATTCTGTTCTGACTTTGGTACATACCTCTGTGTATCTACAAACCGGATTCCAAAAAACTTGGGACACTAAACAAATTGTGAATAAAAACTGAATGCAATGATGTGGAGGTGCCAACATCTAATGTTTTATTCAGAATATAACACAAATCACAGATCAAAATTTAAACTGAGATAATGTATCATTTTAAGGGAAAAATATGTTGTTTCATGGCATCAACAAATCCCCCCAAAAAAGTTGGGACAAGGCAATTTTTTACCACTGTGTGGCATCCCCACTTCTTCTTACAACACTCAACAGACGTCTGGGGACAGAGGAGACCAGTTTCACAAGTTTAGAAATAGGAATGCTCTCCGATTCATGTCTAATACAAGCCTCTAACTGTTCAATCGCCAAATGTTCTCTATAGGTGAAAGATCTGGACTGCAGGCTGGCCGTTTCAGTACCCGAATCCTTCTCCTACATAGCCATGATGTTGTGATTGCTGCAGAATGTGGTCTGGCATTATCTTGTTGAAAAATGCAGGGTCTTCCCTGAAAGAGATGATGTCTAGATGGGAGCATATGTTGGTCTAGAGCCTGAACATAGTTCTCTGCATTAATGGTGCCTTTCAAGACATGCAAGCTGCCCATGCTACAAGCACTCATGCAACCCCATACCATCAGAGATGCAGGCTTCTGAATGGAGGGTTGATAACAACTTGAGTTATCCTTGTCCTCTCTGGTCCGGATGACATGGCGTCCCAGTGTTCCATAAAGAACTTCAAATCGTGACTCATCTGACCACAGAACAGTCTTCCATTTTGCCACACTCCATTTTAAAAGACCCCTGGCCCAGTGCAAACATCTGAGCTTGTTCAGCTTGCTTAGAAATGGCTTCCTCTTTGCACTGTAGAGTTTCAGCTAGCAACGGCGGATGGCACGGTGGATTGTGTTCACTGACAATGCTTTCTGGTAGTATTCCTGAGCCCATTCTGTTATTTCCTTGACAGTGGCATTCCTGTTTGAGGTGCAGTGACGTTTACGGGCCCGGAGATCACGAGCATCCAGTAGAGTTTTACGGCCTTGACCCTTACGCACAGCAATTGTTCCAGATAACAGATGATGTTATGCACGGCTAATGATGATAACTTAAAAGTCTTTGCTTTTTTACGCTGAGTAACACCATTCTGGTATTGCTGCACTATCTTTCTGAGCAACAATGGTGGAATCGGTGATCCTCCTACCATCTTGGCTTCAGAGAGACACTGACACTCTGAGAAGATCTTTTCATATCCAGTCATGTTGTCAATTGACCTAATTAGTGTTAATTAGTCTTCCAGCTACCGGGACCCTGAATTGGATAAGCAGTTACAGATAATGAATGAATGAATGAATGAATAGTCTTCCAGCTGTTCATTATATGCTCAATTTCCTATTTCCAGCCACTTATTGTTACTTGTCCCAACTTTTTGGGGATTTGTTGACACTGTGAATTTTTGAATCAAAATATTTTTCCTTTAAAATGTTGTATTTACTCAGATTAAACTTTTGATCTGTCATCTATGTTCTATTACAATTAAACAAATTGACATTTGCTATCTCTGTCAGGACAGGACAGAGAGCTGACAATTGCGGAACACAGTAAACAGTTTTTTTAATGACGTTATCCAAAGGAGTAATCACAAGGCAAGTAAGGTTCAAAAACAGGGAGCAAACAGTACCTCAGAGGATAAACGAAAACCGTAGTCGAGAAACCAGGCAGAGTTAAAAACCGAAGAATACAGACAGTACCAAAAGGGACAAGGCAGGAGACGTAAACCGGAATAACAGGCAAGAAGTAGGCAAGAAACAAGAAGTAGAACAAGAAATCATCAGACTGATAACAAGAGAATGTGTTGTAAGCTGGGATAAACCACTGCAATACTCGGCAGAGAACAGTTCAGTGATAGGGGTATAAATAGGGAAACAAACAGGTGTGTGTAATTACAATTCAGGCGAGGGAGACCGGTGGGTAGTCATGTGACTGACGGGTGCATTCTGGGAATTGGAGACCTGGGATGTAGGCGTGACAGGAGGCCTGGAACGAGGACGGCCACAACGACGACCACCCAGCAGAACGGAGTTACCGGAGCTAGGGACGACTGCACATGCGGAGGGCTGAGACTGACGTGGTTTTCTGGTTCGAGACGTGGAAAGGGACGGAGTGGGATTGGAGACTGATCTTCTACAGTGACCTCTGAGATGGGGAGCCGGCTTCTCAGGATAGCGAGAGTGAAACGCTAACACGAGACCCGCGTCGTAGATGTCTTTTGCAGGTATCCACGAACGCTCCTCTGGACTGTACCCTTCCCAATCAATAAGATACTGAAGAATTCCTCCACGTCTACGTGAATCCAGCACCTCACGCACAGTATATGTGGAAGAGTACCCAAAGTCTACAGCCGTGGGCGGAACATCGTCGGACAGCAACTCATTCAAAGGACCTGGAACCACAGGTTTGAGGAGAGACACATGAAAGGAATTAGAAATACGATATTGTGCAGGTAGCACCAACTTATAGGTAACTTCATTAATTTTACCAGAAACATGAAAAGGACCAATGTACTTGGACAGGAGCTTCCTGCACCTCCCCTCAAACCTGATATCCTTAGTAGCCAACCACACCCTTTCCCCAATCTGGAATGACAGAGAACTCAATCTGTTCTTATCAGCCTGTTCCTTATATCGGGAAAGGGCCTCTGAGATGTGTTGATTAGTTTCTTCCCACACCTCCTCACTGCGTCTCATCCACGAATCCACTGATGGAATTCCTGATATTGCTGCAGTCCAGGGTGCCAACGGGGGTTGATAACCTAAAATACACTGAAAGGGGGTGAGTCCTGTAGTCGAGTTCACCAGGGAGTTTTGTGCTATTTCAGCCCACACCAAGTACTGGGACCAGTCTTGTGGATTCTCATGGCAATACATACGTAAGAATTTTCCCAGTTCTTGATTGACCCGCTCACACTGACCATTGCTCTGGGGATGATATCCAGAGGTGAGACTAACATTTACTCCTAAATGTTCAAAGAAGGCTTTACAGACATGTGAAGTAAACTGAGGACCTCGATCAGATAAAATATCTTCGGGAATTCCATAATGACGAAAAATATGTGTGTAAATAGCCTTAGCTGTATCCAGGGCAGTGGATAATGATGGAAACGGTATGAACTTAACCCCCCCTAGAGAACCGATCAATTACCGTGAGTACTGTAGTACTTCCTTCAGATAGAGGTAAGTCCGTGACAAAGTCAAGTGCTAAGTGTGACCAGGGACGTTCTGGAACCGGTAGAGGCATTAATTTACCTGCCGGAAGAGTTTTTGGTGTCTTTGACTGGGCACAAACTGAACAAGACGCAACAAACTCAAGACGCACATCAGCTCTTAATGTCCCCCACCAATAACGTGCAAGAATAAGCTGTGTAGTGCGTCTCTCTCCGGGGTGACCAGATGACAGGGACGAATGGGCCCAGGTAATCAACCTATCTCTAAATTCAGGTGGTACATACGTTTTACCTTCAGGACAAACTTCAGGCACCCCTTTAGACCTATTTTCTTGTGCAATATGTTCATCTAATTCTCATCTAATGGCAGACACTGAAACGGAAGGAGGTAGTATAAAATCAGTGGATTGTTCATCGTTCTCCTTTAATTCATTCTAATTTATATGAGAGAGCGCATCAGCCTTAAGGTTACGACTACCTGGACGAAACGTGATGGAGAACCGAAACCGAGAGAAAAACAGTGACCACCTGGCTTGCCGAGAATTCATTCATTTTGCAGTAGGGAGATATTCTAGATTCTTGTGGTCTGTTAGAACTGTGAAAGTATGTAGAGAACCCTCTAGCCAGTGCCTCCATTCCTCCAGAGCTAATTTTACTGCTAGAAGTTCTCTATCTCCGATGCCATAGTTTCGTTCCGCAGGTGATAATTTGTGTGAAAAAAAAGCAATAGGGTGTAACTTAGGAAGTTCTCCACTACATTGAGATAGTACCGCCCCTACACCCGTCTCCAATGCGTCGACCTCAACAATGAAGGGAACTTCCGGATCTGGATGCTTTAAAATGGGAGCAGTAGTGAAAGCAGTCTTGAGACGGTCAAAAGCACCTTGTGCCTGAGGAGAACAACACAACCGATGGGGACTACCTTTCAGTAACGCAGTAAGTGGGGCTGCAATAGAATTAAAGTTCCTAATAAATCGTCTATAAAAATTTGCAAATCCTAAAAAGCGTTGAAGGTCTTTAACGTTATTCGGGACTGGCCAGTTCACAACTGCCTCAACTTTCCGGTCGTCCATAACTATACCAGACACACTGATGACATATCCTAAAAATGAAATGGTTTGCTGGTGGAATACA
This sequence comes from Hoplias malabaricus, assembly GCF_029633855.1. NCBI lineage: Eukaryota > Metazoa > Chordata > Actinopteri > Characiformes > Erythrinidae > Hoplias > Hoplias malabaricus. Next base: position 18,686,633 of record NC_089815.1, on the reverse strand, counting down.
CATTTTTCTCCCTTAACATAAAGATTATTCTCCTTTAAGTGCATCATACCCATTACAATCTGTGACTCTGACACTTGTTTCCATCAGACGGTTACTTGTGGGTTTACTGTCACCTGTTTTTCCCCATCCAGCTACACTGCAGATCGTGCCGATTGGGATGTTCTTCTTTTTATTGGGGATGCGGATTGTTCTGATTGTTCGGCTCAGTGGTACCCTTTCTTTGAGCTGTTGCATTGTCACAAAATTTAAAAATGAAATTGCAGTGTCTCAGTGTCTGTTCACATAAATAGTTAGTAATTCATTGACTGAGCTGTATTTAGCAAAAATAAATCTTTATCTTAATGAACCAAGGTCTACAAGTGCATTGCACTGTCTGGACATGGTTAAACTGAACTGTTTACCTCATGCACAGAACTGATCATATTTCTGTACTGAATTTTCTCCTCAACATAGTTGTTACCAGTACAACCCATTAATGATGTCTCCACGAACCAAAATATGACACAAAATATGACAAAATATGGCTGGGAGTGTGAGATACATATTCTCTGATACATATAATTTTTTGTAAGCCACTAGACAGCTCAGCACCCTGGGTGTACAGCACTAACAAATCTGACAAGGCAAGTGAGGACTCCTGGACTCCCAGCCATGGATGCATTCTGACTCCCCAGTTTGGTGTATTAGGAGTTTATGTTGCACTTGGAGTTCTTATGGAGAGTTGGTATGTTTCAAGGCACTTGCTTGTGTTGTAAGCTTAGGGGCTTTAATTCAGCATGTCGGGTGTCTGTGTTGTTCTGTGCATGTGTTGAAAAGATTGCTTCAATGTGAAAATACACATACAGTGTGTTTACATACAGTTATTTAAAGTGTGTATTTTCCCTGGAGATGGGTTTACAAAGCCCACTGGAACACTTCGTTTCCCAATAACCATGATTGCTAATGGTTAATGTGGGCATTTGCAGAGAAAGAAGAACTAAAGGAAACCTTACTAACCTCTGCTAAAAGACTCATGTAAAAAATTACACGTGTGCAAAATTTCTGAAACAGTTCTCTAGCTGAAATTGTTTTCCACAGATCAATATGCATATATCACTTTAGTTATTATTCTGCCAGTTATGAGCACTCTCAAGTTTAAATCAAAATCATACATATTGCAGCAGTTTTTCATATTGAAATCAAACAAAAAACAAAAATACACAATATTTTGAATATTTGTAAATTGAATTAAAAACAAATAAAATTTTCTTGTTTAATTATAGCGAATTTTCATTAATTGACTTTCAATGACTAACCTTTCTTTTTTTATAAATATAAAACATTTTTAAATGTGATGTCTGCAAAACACTACACAAAAGTTGGGATGGGCAAAATAATAGCAAACAATTTATAAAATGTCACATGACAAAATTTTGAAGCATTATGGTCCAAATAGAAACCTGTGCTGTGGTCAGAGGAGTCCATGTTTCAGTTTGTTTTAAAAAACATTTACATTGTTTTTTTCTGTAATAAAGACAACATGGCTTCGTAGTCACAGAGTACATGTGCCAGCAGTTCAGATCTGTCTTTTATGGCACATCATGAAGCGTCGAATCAATCATAAGTAACCACCGACTGTTGAGCACCCGAAGTCTTGTCTCTAGTCAGAATAGGTAAAAATTCTACTTGCAAAATTTTAACAATTGGTATCCTCAGTATCCTGGTTAAGCAGTGTTATTAAAAGGAAACATGTTGTAGCACAGTAGAAAGCATGCCTCTGTCCCACCTTTTAATTCTTTGTTTTGATGATGTTTGTAAAAAAATTTAAAATATTGTTTCAATGTGTCTTGAGGGATTTACAGTGAAGGCAAACATTTATCATGTAATAGGGTTCAGATTGTTGTAAGGTTCCTTGTCATGTTCTGATTAAAAATTGGTTGCTATAGTCATACATTTTGTGTTTTACTTTAAAATATTTTTTTTTAAACTCTAAGGAACTTGTCATGGGCCTAAAATTTGGCCATCATCTCATAGTGTTTGAATTATTACTGTTATTGCTGTTGTCTCTTACCTTTAAGAGCATGATATCATTGTCTAATGTTGGCTCTATGTAATTTGGATGGATGTGGTAAGTCTCCACTTCCCTGCGCAAAGCACCTTCTCCTTCATCTGACAGATCATGAGCACCAAGCACTGCTGTGATCTTTGAGTTTCTGCTGACACCAAAATGGTTGACGCTTAACTGACTGAATATATTTGGTAATAGTAGCATGTAATGATGAACAAAACATTGCATTAAATATGAAATTTTACAATTAATAATATGGGGCCTGCAAGGGACTGCCCTCGAAGCATCTGTGTTGTCTAAAATTTGCCAGACAACCAGCTTGTACATTTTTAAGATCTAAATTTGAGTTCTAAATTTGAAGCATTAAAATGCAATTTATATCATTACATTTGTATTTACATACAGTGATTTAAAAAGAAAATAAAGAAAAATACAACTTACTCATCATAGCAGTGCGCAGCCATCATGACAAATCTTTGAGACACAAGGAAGCCACCACATAAGTGTCCTCCATTTACTTGGAGAGACACCATATAGGGTCTGGAGTGGGGTTTAGCCTCTGTGCCATTTATTATTTCAACATGAACACCAGCTAAGTGTGAAAAACGTGGAGAGCTTATGATCACACATTCTACATGACTCTTAAAATATATGTCAATTTACAACAGTTATATATAGATTATTGTAGAAATATTGCAGCTGAAAACTGCACACTAGGATTAACAAGTTCAAACAACATCAGTAAACTCAATCAAATTTTTCAGTGGAATTTGGTTTGTTTCTGGGATATAACCCCTGTTTTCAAAATTGTTAGAGGTTCAACTGCTAAAAATTACAATAATGAAATACAAAATTGTTTAACTAAAAATATTTGAGCATATAAATACATGACAACGTTTTAGGGCACATTAAAAAATCTAGAATTTGTATCTTTATATATTTATTTAAACAAATGTTCTTAAAATGTCACTGGGTTGGTTCAAAATATTTTCAAAATCTAAATCATCTAGTTGCTAGTTAAATGAAATATGAATTAAGAAGCTTGGATTCTAATGTGGGATGGCACGGTGTTGTCGCAGTCACACAGCTCCAGGGACCTGGAGGTTGTGGGCTGAAGTCCCGCTCTGGGTGACTGTATGTGAGGAGTTCGGTGTGTTCTCCTTGTGTCTGTGTGGGTTTCCGCTGGGTGCTTCGGTTTCCTCCCACAGTCCAAAAACACACATTGGTAGGTGGATTGATGACTCAGAAGTGTCCGTAGGTGTGTGTATGTGAGTGAATGTGTGAGTGTGTGTCACCCTGTGAAGGACTGGTGCCACCTCATGGGTGTGTTCCGCCTTGCGCGCAGTGATTCCTGGTAGGGTCCGAACCCACCGCGACCCTGAACTACAATAATCTCTCGCTACTTCGCGGGTTTTTCAAGGGGGCTTATGGCTGCTATATCGCGGATATTGAGAGAAAATCTAGGAAAACCGTGAAAAATGAATAGCCAAAATATTTCTTTAAATCCATTAAAAATTCATAGACTGGGCCTGTAGGTGACATAATATATCATTTATTTCATACAGTACATGTATTGTTCATGTCCACATCCGAGTGAAACTTACTTATGCTAAATCACAGCTTAGGAATTACTCTATTAAAGAAACTGGTAGGATATCACATGTAGTTCCAGCTGAAAAACATTATAGAATGACTGTTTACTACAAAGGGTGGGTTGTTAACAGCACAGGGAGGGTTTTAAAAGTCCAAATACTCGTTAAATACATAAAAAAATATCTTTCCTCTACTTCGCGGAAATTCGTTTTTCGCAGGTGGTCTTGCAACGCATCCCCTGTGAAAAATGAGGGATCACTACATAAGCAGTTTCAGACAATCAATGAATGAAAAAAAGGATTCTAATGTGATATCATATATATGCTGCTGAAAATTTCTGACCCACTAAACACTTTCCCACATTGCTGTTTTGTTTAAACAACTCTTACCTGAGTGACTGAGGTTTGGCAGCAGAGCAGTCAGCAGGAGAAGAGAGATGAGAGCCATGGTGCGATAAGAAGGATGTGTATTTTCCCTGGAGAAGGGTTTAAATAGCCCGCTGGAACACTTCATTTCCCAATAACCATGATTGCTTATGGTTAATGTGGGGCATTTACAGAGAAACAAGAACTAAATGAAACCGTATAAACCTCTGCTAAAAGACACATGTAAAAAATGCACTGTACAAAATTTCTGAATCAGTTCTCTAGTTGAAAAGTTTCCCCCAGATCAATATGCATATATCACTTTAATCAAAATCATATGTATTTCAGCAGTTTTTCATATTGAAATCAAACAAAATATGAAAATACACAATGCCTAATACTCAGTTTCAAGCCCCATTTTCAGAAAAGTTTGAATATTTGTGTCAGGCTTGGTAAACAAGAGAGATGTTCGCGGGTGTTTAGCAGGAAGAGATTTACTTCAAAGATATGCAAAGCACACCATAAAGAGAAGGCAGACACAGCAAAAGGGACAATCCAAAGAATAGTGAGGTACAGGCTGAGGTCAAAAACACAATGTACTAAACAATAGCAGTCCGGATCCAAAAACACAGAGTCAAGAAGAATGTAAGGTGGGGTCATACACAGTTTGGCTTTCATTAATAAGGTTCGCTCGGTATGTAACAGAAAGGTTAGCAATACTTTGCAAATAGTAAATGTAATAGCCTGGGTTTATATAGTCAGTGAGTGATTATGATTAAAACAGAACAGCTGTGAGTTAAAACTCCGGTGACCCGGAGCGCACGAAAGAGTTCCTATTGGTTGGTGGAGTCATGTGACCATCCGTTGAACCCTGGGAAGGAGTCCGGCGCAGTCGGAGGACGAGGTCAACCAGGACGACTCGCATCAGAACGAGCAGGTAAGCCCCCTGAACCACCTGAGTCAAGAAGGTGTTGAACGGAAGAACTCCTCCCAGGACGACCCCCAGAACGTCGAGCAGTAGGAACCCTGCCCGTGCCAAGTGGTTGAGACCTGGGGCGTCCTCTAGGACGAGGGGCTGGTTTGTCAGGATGGAGATGGTGGAACTCCAACACCAAGGCAGGATTCAGGACATCATGGGCAGGAACCCAACTCCTCTCCTCCGGACCATAACCCTCCCAGTCTACCAGGTATTGCAGTTGACCTCTCCTCTTCCTGGAGTCCAGCAACCCACAAACCTGGTACACCGGGACTCCATCCAGAACCACCGGAGACGGAGGTGCCTCGCCTGGTATCACCTCGTCCAAAGGACCTGGAACCACAGGCTTTAGAAGGGATACATGAAAAGACCGCGAAACCTTATACTGTTTGGGTAGATCCAACTTATATGTAACTCCATTAATCCTTTCCATGACCTTAAATGGGCCGATATACTTAGGAGTCAATTTCTTACAACCCCCTTCAGATCTGAAGTCCCGTGTTGAAAGCCAGACCCGATCTCCAGGCTGATAGAGTGGAGTATCATTTCTATGGCGATCAGCAAAGTTCTTATATCTGTTTAGTACCCTTTCAATGTGGTGGTGAGTAGACTCCCAGACCTCTTCACTCCTTTTCATCCAGCTGTCTACAGCTGGGACTTCGGTAGTCACCGCTGTCCAGGGCATGATAGGAGGTTGATAACCCAAAATACACTCAAATGGAGTGATACCCGTTGTTGAATTTACTAGGGAATTCTGTGCCATTTCAGCCCAGGGGAGAAAACGAGCCCACTCTAACTGGTTCTTGTGGCAATATAATCTAAGGAATTTACCCAGTTCCTGGTTCACTCTTTCACATTGTCCATTGGACTGAGGATGATAACCAGAGGTTAGGCTTACATTGACCCCCAGATGTTCAAAGAATGCTGCCCATACCTGGGAAGTAAATTGTGGACCTTGGTCTGATACAATGTCCTCGGGGATTCCAAACAATCTAAACACATAATTGAACAGGGCTTCTGCAGTTTCAAATGCTGTAGGTATCTGAGAAAATGTAATAAATCTGACAGCTCTTGAGAATCTATCTACTACCGTTAAGACGGTGGTGAATTGCTGTGAAGGAGGTAAATCAGTGACAAAGTCAACTGCTATATGAGACCATGGGCGATTGGGAACAGGTAATGGAAGCAATTTTCCAGCAGGCAAAGTCTTTGGGGTCTTGCATTGTGCGCAGACTGTACAAGACGCAACAACACGATGAATATCCGCTGACATGTTTTCCCACCAATATCTAGCTTTTACCAATTCTTGAGTATGTGTCTCACCTGGGTGACCAGAGGTAAGTGAAGAATGAGCCCAAGTGATTAAAATGGTCTCTGAATTCAGTAGGGACATATTTCTTGTTGACGGGGCACTGAGAGGGAATGCTCAGGGATTCTAAAGCCTTATCAATTTTATCATCTACTTCCCATCTAACCGCAGCCACTACCACCCTGGGTGACAGTATGTCCTCCATTTGCTTCTCCATGTCCTCTTCCGTAACAAACTGTCTAGACAAAGTATCAGCTTTAGTGTTACGTGAACCCAGGCGGTATGTAATGTTAAATTGAAAACGCGAAAAAGAAAAAGTGACCAACGAGCTTGACGGGGATTGAGTCTTTTAGCATTACGTAAGTATTCAAGATTTTTATGATCAGTTAACACTAGGAATGGATGTAGTGCCCCTTCCAACCAGTGACGTCACTCCTCGAGAGCCAATTTAATGGCTAATAATTCCCTGTCCCCTATACCATAGTTTCTTTCTGTAGAAGTTCATTTGTGGGAATAAAAGGCTACGGGATGTAGTTTCTTAGTAAGATCTGAATGTTGGGAGAGAACCGCTCCAATACCTACATCGGAAGCATCTACTTCCACAACAAAAGGCATTTCCGGATTAGGGTGATGTAGAATTGGTGCTTTAGTAAAAGCCTCTTTAAGTCTTTGGAATGCAACGTCAGCTGAACTGTTCCACTGGAGTTTTCTAGGGGACCCTTTAAGTAGTTAAGTCAAAAGAGCAGCTAGTGTGCTATAATCTCTAATAAGGTGGCAGTATAAATTAGCGAACCCCGAAAATCGATGAAGACCCTTTATAGTAGTGGGAACTGGCCAGTTTATAACAGCGTCTACTATGTTGTCGTCCATAACTACTCCTTGACTACAAATTATATATCCCAAGAAAGAGATTCTTGGTACATGGAACTCACATTTCTCTCCTTTTACATATAATTGATTGTCTAACAATTTATGGAGAACTTGACGGACCTGTTGAACATGAGTTTTAAAGTCTGGTGAATAAATTAAAATATGATCTAAATATGCAATAACAAATTTTCCCAGCATATCTCTCAGTACATCATTGATAAAAGACTGGAAGACAGAAGACGCTATTGCCAAACCAAAAGGCATCACTAGATATTCATAATGTCCATTACTAGTTGAAAAAGCGGTCTTCCATTCATCTCCCTCCTTGATTCTTATCAAATTATAAGCGCTACGGAGGTCTAATTTAGTAAAAACCTTTGCTCCCCTAATCTGTTCCAAGGCTTCAGGCACTAATGGTAATGGGTATGGATATCTTTTGGTTATTTGATTTAGACCTGTATAGTCGATACATGGTCTTAAACCCCCATCTTTCTTCTCCACAAAGAAGAATCCCGCTGATACTGGTGAAGTGGAAGGACGAATGAAACCCTGTTGTAACGCTTCCTTTATGTACTCTTCCATTGCTTGGTTTTCGGTTTGTGTGAGAGGATAAATCCGAGCCTTAGGAAGATTAGCTCCCTCTATGAGGTCTATAGTACAATCATAGGAACGATGTGGAGGAAGTGACATGGCCTTTAACTTGCTGAATACTTCAATAATATCTCTATACTCATGAGGAATGTCGCATCTTGTACTAATATCCGGGCTCTCAATAGATGTTGAATGAATATTAATTTGTGGTCTTGACAGACAATGTTTGAAACAATGGTTGGTCCCTTTCCGACCAAGAGATAACTGGATTATGTTTCATTAACCATGGCAACTCCAAAATAACCGGATAGTCCGAAGAGTCTATAACAAATAAACTGATTTTTTCCTTGTGCAGAGCGCTGGTCTCTAATAAAACAGGAGCAGTCATTTGAGAAACCAAACCAGTTCCTAGGGGGTCTCCATCAATAGCTGATAGTTGTAGGAATCTTCCCAGAGACAAAACAGGAATTTTCAACTCCTTCACCACAGCCGCAGTTATGAAGTTTCCTTCTGCTCCCGAATCAATCAAGGCTGAAAACATAGGAGAACAAGCCTGAGAGCAGTGAATAGTCACTGGAAGAGTGAAGGACCTCGAAACAAGCCCCTTTGTGATTGTACTCACCAAATTAGCCTGTGGATGCGTCTCACGCTTTCCAGGGTTAGGTGCCTGATTTTTGCGTGGACGAGCCGGACACTGACGTAGAACGTGATCAGCTGCGCCGCAATACATGCATAAACCTTTGTGTAGACGGTGAAGCCTTTCTTCTGGTGTCAGACGCGACGAATCACATTGCATGGGAGTAGGATACTCGGATGCCTGATGAGTGAACGAAGCAGGTGCTGGAAACGCCCTGTTGCAATGTTGCTGGGAGGTCTTTCCAATATTGCGAGGTTTTCGAGTACTTAAAAGATGGTCAAGACGAATAGCCAAGTTGAATAATTCCTCCAATGTGAGGTCTTCGTCCCTACAGGCTAACTCCGACTGGATGTCCCTGTTAAGTCCGTTGCGAAACACAATGAGTAACGCGGGTTCATTCCAGCCGCTACCAGCAGCGAGAATACGGAACTCTAATACATAATCCGCCACGGATCTGCTGCCTTGACGAATTTTAGCGATTAGTTCGCCATTAGATCTCCCCTCATTAGGACGATCAAAAACAGTTTCAAAGTCTTTTTCAAATCTATCGTAAGAGAGACTCTGTTTATTAGGCCAAACGGCCGTAGCCCATTCAAAGGCTTTACCAGTCAACCAAGATACTAAAAATGATATACGAGTGAAATCAGAGCATGGAGGGGAGCTATTAAAATATAACGAGCACTGCAACAAAAACCCCTTACATTTGTCCATAGAACCATAATATTTCTCTGGTTTACTAACGCTATAGGGAGATGATGGAACAGAAGAAGGTATAACTTCATTCGAGGTTGATGGAGGTTCGAGCAAACGGGCAGGAGGTAGCTGGTGAACAAGACCTTTTAAATGTTCAGAAATAACCGTCATTTCCTCTTGTTGCTGTCTCTGTTGTTGCCTCAATAGAGTTACAGACTCTGATAATTGCTGCAATATAGAGTGATGTTGTCCTAACAACTGTCCTTGGTTACTGATAGCAGTTGTTAAGTCACCAGAACCCGCCGTCTGCATTTTAAAGGCGAAGTATTCTGTCAGGCTTGGTAAACAAGAGAGACGCTTGCGGGTGTTTAGCAGGAAGAGATTTACTTCAAAGATGTGCAAAGCACACCGTAAAGAGAAGGCAGACACAGCAAAAGGGACAATCCAAAGAATAGTGAGGTACAGGCTGAGGTCAAAAACACAATGTACTAAACAATAGCAGTCCGGATCCAAAAACACAGAGTCAAGAAGAATGTAAGGTGGGGTCATACACGGTTTGGCTTTCATTAATAAGGTTCGCTCGGTATGTAACAGAAAGGTTAGCAATACTTCGCAAATAGTAAATGTAATAGCCTGGGTTTATATAGTCAGTGAGTGATTATGATTAAAACAGAACAGCTGTGAGTTAAAACTCAGGTGACCCGGAGCGCACGAAAGAGTTCCTATTGGTTGGTGGAGTCATGTGACCATCCGTTGAACCCTGGGAAGTGAAGTCCTCGGAGTCATTTACAGACTCAAGTGGTACTGCGTCCTGAGCTGAGGGAGGAGGCGAGACGTCCACAGAGACAGGCGTGACAATTTGTTTTATTTTTTAATTATAGTGAAGCTTCATTAATTGACATTCAATGACTTACCATAGATGTGTTTGTAAATATAAAACAGTTTTAAAAGTTAAATCTGCAAAACACTAAATAAAAGTTAGGACAGGGACAAAATAATAGTGAAAAATTTATTAAATATCACATCACACCGTTTTGAAGAATTATGGTCCAAATACCAAAATGTGCTGTGGTCAGAGGAGTCCATGTTTCGGTTTGTTTAAAGAAAAACTAACATTGTTTTTTCTGTAATAAAGATCAAATGAAACATCCCGACTGTTATCAGTGATAGGTGCAAAAGCCTACAAGGTATGTGGGGTGCATCTGTGACCACAACATGGGTGAGTTCAAGTTCAATTTCAAGTTCAAGAAGTTTATTGTCATTTCAGCAGTATACAGTGTTTACAGTACACAGTGAAACGAAATAGCATTCCTCCAGGACCAAGGTGCTACATAAGACAATACACAACATCAAAGTGCAACTAGTGTAAAGCTAGTGCAAATATAAAACAGTGCACACACATTAAAGTGCAAAAGACATAGAACATAAAACAATACACAACATTAAAGTGCAACTAGTACAAATCTAGTGCAACAGAAAACAGTGCATACACATTAAAGTGCAAAAGATATGGCTAAGAAAATACAAAACAATGTCCCTACAGTACAATACAATACAATGCAATACAAGACAAGGCAAAACCATAAGTACGGAGGGGATGAGGGAGAGGGACACTGCAATTTAAAGTGTTTTTTTAAAGTAATTTGTGCTGTAAACGGTAACTGGATGTAAACATGATGTAAACCGGATATGTGTAAACAGTACACTCATTTTCAGTCCAACAGACCAGTGTTTGCGCGAAGAAGTGTGTGTGTGTGTGCTTCTTCAGTCTAGTCTCAGTCTCTAGGTGTTCAGGAGTCTGATAGCATGCAGGAAGAAGCTGTTACGGAGTCTGGATGTGAGGGCTCGAATGCTTCGATACCTTTTTCCAGACGGCAGTAGGTTGAGGAATGTGTGTGAAGGGTGTGTGTGATCTCCCACAATGCTGAGTGCTTTGCGGGTGCAGCGAGTGGTGTAGATGTCTGTAATGGAGGGAAGAGACACACCAATATACTTCTCAGCTGTCCTCACGATCCGCTGGAGGGACTTGCGATCTGCCACAGTGCAGTTTCCAAACCAGACAGTGATGCAGCTGGTCATGATGCTCTCGATGACTCCTCTGTAGAAAGTGGTGAGAATTGGAGGGAGGAGATGAGCCTTCTTCAGCCTTCGCAGAAAGTAGAGGCGTTGCTGGGCTTTCTTTTTGATGTTACTGGTGTTAGTGGACCAGGTGAGATCATCCGCTAGGTGAACACAAAGGAATTTGGTATTCCTGACAATCTCCACAGCAGAGTTTTCGATGTTCAGCGGTGAGTGCTCATCCCTTGTTTTTCTGAAGTCTACAACCATCTCTTTGGTTTTGTCCACGTTCAGAGACAGGTTGTTGACTTCACACCAGTCAGTTAGCCGCTGCACCTCCTCTCTGTATGCTGACTCGTCGTTCTTACTGATGAGACCCACCGCAGTCGTGTCATCAGCGAACTTGATGATATGATTTGAGCTGTGCATCGCTGCACAGTCATGGGTCAGCAATGTGAACAGCAGTGGACTGAGCACGCAGCCCTGGGGGGCTCCAGTGTTCAGTGTGATGATGCTGGAGGTGTTCCTACCGATCCGGACTGACTGAGGTCTCCCAGTCAGGAAGTCCAGGATCCAGTTGCAGAGAAAAGTGTTAAGGCCCAGTATATTCAGCTTCCCGATCAGGTGCTGAGGAATGATGGTGTTGAATGCTGAGCTGAAGTCTATGAACAGCATTCGGGCATATGTGTCTTTCTTGTCCAGGTGGGTGAGTGGCAGGTGCAGCGTGGTGGATATGGCATCGTCTGTTGAACGCTTAGGACGATACGTGAACTGTAGAGGGTCCAGTGTGGGGGGAAGTAGGGTTTTGATGTGCCTCATGACGAGCCTCTCGAAGCACTTTGTGATGACCGGTGTGAGTGCAACGGGACGATAGTCATTGAGGCAGGACACAGAAGAATTCTTAGGCACCGGGATGATGGTGGTGTTCTTGAAGCATGTTGGAACAACGGCGCTGCTAAGAGAGATGTTGAAGATATCAGTGAAGACATCAGCAAGCTGGTCTGCACATTCTCTGAGCACTCTGCCAGGAATGTTGTCTGGTCCAGCAGCTTTCCACGGGTCGACTCTGCATAGAGTTTTCCTCACGTTGGCTGCAGTAAAAGACAGCACCTGGTCGCTGGGAGTAGGGGTGGACTTTCTCGCCGTTATGTTGTTCTGTGCCTCAAACCGTGCGTAGAAATGGTTCAGCACGTCTGGTAGGGAGGCATCTCCGTCACAAGCAGGTGGTGTAGTCTTGTAGCTGGTAATGCTCTGGATGCCCTGCCACATGCGCCGAGTGTCTCTACTGCTCTGGAAGTGGCTGTGAATGATCTGGCCGTGTGCACACTTTGCCTCTCTGATAGCTCTGGAGAGTTTGGCCCTCGCTGTTCTCAGGGCCTTATCGCCTGATTTGAAAGCAACGTCTCTAGCCTTCAGCAGCGCACGCACCTCTGCATTCATCCACGGCTTCTGGTTGGAGCGGATGGTGATGGTCTTGGAGATGGTCACATCATCGATGCACTTCTCTATGTAGCTGGTCACTGATGATGCGTACTCCTCCAGGTTGATTGTGTTGCTGTAAGTTGCAGCCTCTCTAAACATGTCCCAGTCAGTGCATTCAAAACAGTCCTGAAGAGTAGAGATCTGGTGGCCAGATTTTCACCTCTTTCAGGACAGGTTTCGATCGCCTGATGATGGGTCTGTATGCAGGAATTAGCATAACAGACATTTGATCTGAGTGTCCGAGGTGGGGGCGGGGCTCTGTCCTGTACCCGTCTGGAACGTTTGTGTAAACAAAATCCAGCGTGTTTGCTCCTCTTGTAGCAAAGTTCATATACTGGTGGAATTTAGGGAGCACTTTCTTGAGATTTGCATGATTAAAATCTCCAGCAACAATAAACAGTCCATCCGGGTGTGTGTTTTGGAAGTCACTTATGGCTTCGTATAATTCCCACAGCGCTTGTTTTGTGTTTGCATCGGGAGGGATATAGGTTGCGATTAAGTAAACAATGGAGAATTCTCGAGGTAAATATAAAGGTCTACATCACCACAAACTCCACTAACAGTGAACAATAAGCAGAGACCAGCACAGAGTTCTTACACCATTTACATATCTCAGAAATTTCCATTGATGAGGCGGCAAACAATGGGTTTTTAGAAAGTAATATGCTGCTATCAATGTAATGTGTCATTCTGGGAAGTCCATGGTTATTTCAGCAAGACAAAGTGAGGCCTCATTTTGTACATGCTACAACAAAATGGCTTCGTAGTCACAGAATACATGTGCCAGCAGATCAGATCTGTCTTCTATGGCACATCATGAAGCGCAGAATCAAGCAGCAGTGACCACCGACTGTTGAGCAGCTGAAGTCTTGTCTCAAGTCAGAATAGGTGAAAATTCTACTTACAAAATTTTAATAATTGGTATCCTCAGTTCCCAAATGATTAAGCAGATGTTGTAGCACAGTGAAAAGCATGCCTCTGTCCCACCTTTTTTGGAGTGTGCTGCAGGCATCAATTTCTAAATATGTTAATAATTGGAAAGTTAAATCAAGTTGTTTCTTTGTACTTTTGTCAATTACATAAAGCTTCAAGGGAACTAACCAATAACAGACTGCCTGTCTAGAAGAGGCATTTGTGCTTACTGACTGACTGACTGACTGATACCTAATGTTGAAATGCACATGTGTGAATAAGAACTGTTAATTCAGCTGTATTTCACAGACAGAACTTAAGGTGGTGCCACTACACCATTACACTGTCTGTTGTTAGTTCAGCCATATTTCACATTCCAGTTTGTGAACTAAATTTGGAACTTTTTGGCGGTAATCAGAGGTCCTCTTTTCCCTGGACAAGTACTCTTTTTGGGACCTAAAAATGTGGGTTTAAGTGTTCAAGGGGTCTGAGAGTTAAGAGCTAAATTGGGACACACTCGCGCCACTTCAGTGCAGTAGGTCTACCATCCACCACGGTACAGCTCAGTGTTTTACTGGAGCCTCGAACAGAAATATGTTGAACGTTATTGAGGTAATATTTATCACAGTCTCTTTATTTTTGGAGAATGTTTTTGTGACCCAGCCTTTTGTTTTTTACAATATATTTAACAAACAGAAAGTCATCTTTTCTGTCCCTATAATGACATAAATACACGGACACATCTCACCGTTACTGACTTTCTGACGAGTAAATTACATCTGCAGATCTTTAGGTTTAACTTTACAAGAAAATGGACAAAATCTCCAAATTACTAAAGCCAGAACACCAGAGTGAGGTGTTACTCAAAATAAACGAGACTGTGAATTCGTTACCATTTTATCAGTTGGACCCTTATAGAAATGTAAGCCAGTAAATAAATATCTAGTTCCCAGCGATGCCCTTTATTAAGTATCGATTACTTGATAAAATGTTAAAGTGCTTGGTTTTAGAAATTTTCAAAAATACTAAAAAGCTCATTTGAACAAAAGAATGTAATACTCATCCATTATGAACACAACAATTAGAAAAAAGTGTACCCTGCCTGGGAGAGGGTCACCGGGACTTACCCCTGGAGCCAAGCCTGGGGGTAGTGTCCGACGGCATGTGCCTGGTGGCTGGGAAGCCCACGTGACCTGGCCAGGGGTTCGTTGCCCAAAAGCATTATTGCTAACTACGTTAGCAGTTTACATAGTTGGAACAATGAAGTTGCAATGCAAGTGTTTCTCAAAACAGTCGTTGGAAATATCAAGGTAACTACATTGGTAACTTGCATAGTCCGAACCATCGTTAAACGACACAGGTGTTTCTCAAAACCGTAGTTCCACCGAACGTTCGCAACATTGCCGTTGAGTTGTGTAGTTGGAATTACAGCTTCAGGCCTGTGGTTAGTGGTGGCCAATCTTCATTAATACTGTCATCATTTAAACCCTGGTTTTAAATACCTCATCATGTTTTTTTTTATGTATACCTGATGTTTTGAACTGTGAATGACCATTACGAAATACATTGTGTGAGCTTAGAGATAAGGTTTAATAGAAGGAACAGGAGAGCAATACTTAGAGATTAGCAGCTTTCATTCGCTCAACACTGTGTTATGGTACTGTTTTCCAGCAATACTCTTTCTCATTTAGACCCACTTGAAGCAATAAAGACATTACATGTTTAAGTTATATCTTGGGGATATAATAACTTTAATGTAGTAGTTCAAGATGGATTTGAATATTATTTAATCTTCAGTTCACTGAAGGAATGTCATCATGTCTTTTAAACAGATAGAGATTTATAAATTCATTTGTCACTAAATAAACCACACATCACTTTCCCTGCAGAACTGTTGGACAGAATACATCTATTTCCTACACCCCACCTCTAGGATGAGGAGTTGATGCAGCATGTAGGCCTGATTTACAGGCCTTTTTTGAAGTAGGGAATGGGTAGAAGGGATTGGATGGAGAAAGGATCAATCAACGTCTATAAAAGTGGAAAAAATCTACTCATCATACAATCAGTACATTAATACAAATAAAGAGCTATATTACTATATTACTTTTATTAATATTACTATATTAATTATTGTTGGGTGGGAGACACTGGGGATCTGAGGAGCAATTCATTGTACGGGCAGCAGATGCTTCAAAGCCAGTGGGTCTCGGTGTGAGGGCCTCTGTGTTGAGGCAGCAGGGTGGGCAGATGAGCTTCCAGACTGAGGGGATTCTGGGGTCCACGGAACAGCCCAGCCCTGGGGGGGAAATTATTATATATAAAACACTTGAAGAACCTGTAAGATTAAAGGTTTCTTTGTGTCATGAAAGTGTTCTTCAGATTGATGGAGAATGTGCTATGGCTCTATATAGCAACATTTAGAAAAGGGTCCTATATGGCACAAAAAAGTGTTCTTCTACTATAATGATTTCAAACTTGTAACAATAAAGGAACCATTTATGGTTCCATACAGAAGTGTTTACTACAAGGTGCTCTATAGAACCATCTATAGCACATTCTCCATCAATCTGAAGAACACTTTCATGATGCAAAGGAACCTTTAATCGTGCAAAGGTTCTTCAAGTGTTCTATGTAGAACTGTTTTCTTTACTAAAAGACCCTTGTAGAATGATTATTTTTAACTGTGAGATTAGGGTCATAAACATATAGCAGATGTTTTCTCACAGATTTCCCCCCTCTCCCTCTAAACTGTTTAATTACTACAGGACTCATTCACAGGTAAAAAAAAAAAGTTTATTTATACGTAAATTCTACCCTCCGTTCCTTTTCAAGAAAATGATCTGTGACCCTGTCGTACCAACAAGGCGTCTTTTCCAGGGACTTGACTAGTGTCCTCTCAATGGCCAGCAGAGCTAGGCTGCTTAAACGGCCTTGGCCCATGTGAAGTGTGTCCGCCTGTGAGTGCTTTGTGACGGTGGAGGGGCTCAGCGGCACCCGCTGGACAGAAACGGCGATAGAAGTCAGAAAGAGTGATAGAAGTCAGTCTCCAAACACAAGCAGCTACAAAAAACTCCACCAGAAATAGAAGCTGGATTTGTCGCTAGCCATTTTTAACAAAGAAAATGTTGCTAAGAGGACTTACAAAGTCTCCGGTTCAACTCAGAACAGAATGAAAATGTAATGCTCGCACGGATCTCTACACCAAAGGATCGCTGATTCGCTCATTTCGCTGTCAATCAAAAAGGGATTCAGCCTCAGATAGATCATCCAATCATCATGCAGAAGCTGAGCGTCCGGGCCAGCCGAGGCCAGCCCACTGCCCCATAGACCCCCAGAGACGCTGAGCGTCCGATGGGCGGGACAAAGCCCAGCATTTATCCAATGACTCGTCTCGTTTCACTGCCCTTCGCTGCTTCACTATTGAAATCTGTGGACGCTCAGCGTCCTCACTGTTTAAAGCACCGTGAAGGGATTGATTGAGAGGAAAGTCGCATATTTACCAGTGATAAGAAGCTGAATCTGAACAAAAATTGAGCGCGTTGTAGTGCGTATTTATTCAATGACATGTACACACAACAGTATATATTTGATCACTTATTTTTTTACATTTTAGGGGAAGCTGAGCTTCCCTTGCAGTCTTAGAGCAATCGCCTCTGATCAGAAGAGGCAACATAAAATACTTTACACAACTTTAGTGAATCAATGTTTCATCAGTGAGAGCTTTAGTTGCTGTTATAAAAACAACACAATGAACTTTAGAATATTAGAAAAGTTTTCTAATATACTTAATATCTATTTTTTAGAATAATAAATACAGAGAAATATTATTTTTTGTTACAAAACAATCTAAACAGTCTATTATCACTGTTACAAGGGTTAGACAATGAAACTGAAACACCTGTCAATTTAGTGTGGGAGGTTTCATGGCTAAATTGGAGCAGCCTGGTGGCCATTCTTCATTAATTTCACATTGCACCAGTAAGACCATGTGCATCCAATGGTTCAAACATTGTGTCCTGAAGGCGGTGTCATGTATCAGGATGACAATTCACTAATACACACAGCAAGACTGGTGAAAGATTGGTTTGATGAACATGAAAGTGAAGTTGAATATCTCCCATGGCCTGCACAGTCACCAGATCTAAATATTATTGAGCCACTTTGGGGTGTTTTGGAGGAGCGAATCAGGAAACGTTTTCCTCCACCAGCATCACGTAGAGACCTGGCCACTATCCTGCAAGAAGAATGGCTTAAAATCCCTCTGACCACTGTGCAGGACTTTTAAATGTCATTCCCAAGACGAAATGACGCTGTATTGACTGCAAAAGGAGGCCCTACACCATAGTGATAAATTATTGTGGTCTAAAACCAGGTGTTTCAGTTTCATTGTCCAACCCCTGTATTTATTTTGTTTTATTTTAAAACATGCATTTATTTTTAATTCAAGTAACATTATTGTTTTTGCTGCTGATTATATATGATAACAATATGAGAAATTTCAAAAATTTTCGCATAATTTTACAAAATGCATGAGTTTTTGCAAGTTTCCCGCTGTGAAAACCAGACCAAACACGTCTGGAACCATTGTTGTTTGGACCACGGTGGTTTTAACCAAGATGGTTCCAACTACTGTGGTACTAACAAAGTATGACAGTTTTGGGAAACTAATGTTGGTTAGTTTAATGATGCATTGTACCACATCAGTTCATTGCTAGCTCCGTCATTGTACGGGAAATGCACACCAGGCTTAGCCTGAAAAGGCAATGTGGGAAGATCATGTGGGCCCACCAAGATCCAGAGTAGGGGTGCGATGCAATGCCCATTGGGCACGGAACAGGGGAGACAGAACCCTTGGCATCATAGAGAACCTACCCCAAGTGAATGAGTTTAAATATCTTGGAATCATGTTCACGAGTGATGCAAAGAGGGATTGTGAGGTTGACTGTAGGTTAGATGCAGAGGCTGCAGTAATGCTCTCAATTTACCAGTCATTCTATGTCCCCACTCTCACCTATGGTCATGAGCTCTGGGTAATGACTGAAAGAACGAGATCATGGATAAAACTGGCCGATATTAGCTTTCTCTGACAGGTTGCTGGGTGAACTCTCCGTGATTGGTGAGGAGCTCAGTGATTAGGGAGGAGCTCGGGGTAGAGTAGATGCTCTTTCGCATTGAGAGGAGTCAGCCGAGGTGGTATGGGCATCTGATAAGGATGCCTTCTGGACGCCTCCCACTGGAGCTATACCAGGCATGTGCAACTGGAAGGAGGCCTCGGGGTAGACCTACAACACGCTGGAGGGATTTTATCTCCTGGCTGGCTTGGGAATGCCTGGGGATCCCCAAGGATGAATGGGTGGAAGTTGTGGGGCACAGACTTCTGGGCCTGCTTGTTCGACCTGTTGCCACCACAACCCTGAAATGGATTTAACGGAAAAGGTGTGGATGATGATGATGATGATGATACTCATCCATTTGTTTGTTAAATGGACATTTGAATTCCACCACAATACGGTCTCAGAAATTGTTGAAGTTCCAACCTCAAACATTGCTCCATTACTAGCTACAGAAATTGCTTAAGTTTTACTGTCAGTCTTCTCCACTTCTAGCCTCAGAGATTGCTTTAGTTTTAACAGAGATTGCTCCAGCTCCAGCCTCAAATTCAGTTTTTTACTTGCACAAAGATGAATTTGCATTTCTGTGGATTGTTATTTTTCACACTTATATACATGAGGATGTGTCGGTAAAAAATGCATGAGAATTGCAAGAGAACATCTCTTGGTATTTAACAGTTTCTACTGTCACTAGGGGCACGCTCCCATTAAATTTTTCTGATGCCTCAAATGTATTGATTAGATAAATGTATTGAACACACTAAAAGCAGGCTATAGAGCAAGACGTTGGCCATAAGGAGAGATTGCGCCAGTACAAACCTCAGATATTGCTCCAGCCATAGCCTCAGAGATTGCTCCAGCCATAGCCTCAGAAGTTGCTTCAGCCATTGCCTGAGACACATTCACAGCATTTGTCAGGCACTCTTGTCCAGAGCAACATAAAGTTCTATTCATATTAAATGTGGTGGTCAATTGTAGTGTAATGAGTCTTGTATAGTCATTTCTTGCACAGTTTGCTGCAATGAATCTGGATTGATGGCATTGTCCCTTCTTAAGTCTGAAGCTTTTTATAATGAATGTATAAATGTAAAGTAAACACAGTTGAATTATATTTATGTAATTTGTGTCAATCAATAAAAAAAATAAATAACAAAATTACATTTAAAATGCTAGCACTGTTATTTTGAGAGGGAGATGTGTAGTGTGATATGCATGACAAATTGAATAGAGGAAACAGTGCTTTATTATTATAATTTCTCAGTGTAGTTTTGATGATTTTGAATTAGTTAATTTGCTAAGTACATGTTTCAGCTTTAATGGAGAAAATTAGTGATACAGTGCAGCTCAGACTCAAATGAGGTAAGAGATGAAACAGGAGCCCTGTGTGTGTGTGTGTGTGTGTGTGTGTGTGTGTGTGTGAGTGTGTGTGTAAGGTAAGTGTGGGTTTACAGATGTAATGCTAATGCTGGAACTCTGTGTCGGACTTTGGCTGGACCAAACACTGAGGCAAAAGCTTAGCCATTGCCTTAGGCTATGCCTGGAACAAGCACATCAAGCTATGGCTGTAGCCATCTCTGAGTTTGGACCATTTCTCAGACTACAACTGTCATAAGTTCGGCCATACACCCTGTTAAGAGAGTTAACTTATCTTTTATTTTTCTAAACCAGACACAACATACAGAGTCATTATTGTTCACTCAAGGTTTTTCGGTATTGTAGTAGGGATACTTATAAAATACATATATCACCACAGCAGCTAGAGCAATATGTGTGGTTAGGTCCGAAGAAAGCCCTGCCATGCTGGCTCCACGGTGTGTTCCCGCCATGCGCCCAGTGATTCTGGGGAGGTTCTGGACCACCCTTGACCCTGAACTGGATAAGATGATACAGACAATGAATGAATTAATGAAGGCCTAACATTTTAATATTGTTCATTAACAGTTCAGCAAAGTCATCTGGACTGGGAACAGAGAAATGGATCAGGATCATTTTCTAACATTCAAGGCACATATACAATTATAAAAAATGCCAACATGTTCAAAAGGCATTCTCAGAGGAGATTAACTTAACTGAGAAGAAATTAAGCAAAAATACCGGAATAACCTTGATTTAATATGATACAATGCTGTAAAAGAGATCTGAAATGATCTTACAGCGGGTAGGAAATTTATTCACAGTGATTTTTTTGAAAAATGGGGTCCTAATTGGAACCATTCCAGTGAATGATATACAAAGAGGTTTCATTACATTTTTAAATTGTCTCTGAGCAAGCCGAAGTGACAGTGGCTAGAACTAATTTTATCCCATGTTTTAATGTATTAGGTAGCCCATAAATAACTGTTTTTGTTATTGTTATTTTCACACTATGTGAGAGTCCATATCTCCATATTAATATGCACATACACCTAATATAATATTTTTGTTCCATAATGTGCCCGCTTAATTATATTTATTTAACATTTATTTATTGTGTTTATTTTTAATATTTTTAATTTTTGCACTAGAGTTGGCTAATAAGCTAGTTTCTATCTGCTGTGCCTGGGCAGGTACAAATGTATCTACCCCAACCAATCCAAATGTGTATAAAAACAAACACATAAACAAACAAAGAACTTGTAGAAGGTGTTTAATACATAAGCAAAGGTCTTACAGTAGAAGCTCATCCAAAAACATGTCCTTCGTACATTCATATTCTTACATTAATTGTGTGGCTGTTGTTCTGAAATTCAATAAAAAGAAAAGGAGAAACAGCCAGGAATATGCTTGAGAAATGCTTTTTTTGTAATTGTAAATTTAATTATAAATATATAATTTATATATTTATATATAAATTGTAAATGTAAATGAAATTATAAAATAAGGCAAGTGCTTCCTTTTAGGTTCTCTCTCAGACTAACCAATGATGGACCTGATCCAAGGAAGGAAGGCAGAGATTCTGATGTAAACATTGGGCTTTTCTTTATGGTCACATATACGCTCACCAAAGGAAACGATACCCTCTGCTCTACCTCCACAGACCAAAGGACTACCAGAATCTCCCTGTTAAAAAACAGATGATTGTATTAGTGGAATGGGTAACTGTCTGAATGGAGAGAGTACTGTAGGTCATTGTTTAAAAGGCTACATGACAACTCACCTAAACCTACAAAACATATGTCTAAAGCCTTAGTCCACAAAGTGACAGATGTCATAAAGGTTGGTTTAAAATGTTATGGAAAAAAAACTTCTTTTAGAATAGAGGTCTCCCCCCCCCCATGAATCACAAAACATTACAGTTTGAGATATATTTAAAGTGCAACATGTGACATAAACAAAAAGATGAAAATACACTGTGACAAAAACTGGTGTGATGATAGTGATGTACACAAAAGACAAAGAGACGTGCAGTAGAGTGTATCCCAATTCTGCTCTCAGCTCTCTGAATAGGCGAACACTTGCACCCCTTTTGCACACCCTTATATGTCATCAGCACACTTGAAAGAGGGCATTAGATCTGGACCTGGGACAGAGGTAAGACAGCTCTGTCATTGGTGGCTGTGACGGGGTAAATTCTGCATTCTATAACTCTGTGGACGTTTACTTTTTCCTGAGGAAACTGTTTGGTTGACTTCAGGCCTAGATTTTTATTTTTGAGATCTGAATTTGAATTGAATTTTGAATCTGAATATTTCACCACCTCACAATTTCAAGTTTATCAAATGATGTGCATATATATATATATATATATATATATACATCAAATATACAATGTTTAAATTTAAATATACATGTATGTCCGTGTCAGTGATTTTTCTCCATAGTATTACATTATCCATCCATCCATTATCTGTAACCGCTTATCCAATTTAGGGTCGCGGGGGGTCCAGAGCCTACCTGGAATGATCGGGCGCAAGGCGGGAATACACCCTGGAGGGGGCGCCAGTCCTTCACAGGGCAACACACACACACACACATTCACTCACACACACTCACACCTACGGACACTTTCAAGTCGCCAATCCACCTGCAACGTGTGTTTTTTTTGGACTGTGGGAGGAAACCGGAGCACCCGGAGGAAACCCACGCGGACACGGGGAGAACACACCAACTCCTCACAGACAGTCACCTGGAGCTGGAATCGAACCCACAACCTCCAGGCCCCTGGAGCTGTGTGACTGCGACACTACCTGCTGCGCCATATTACATTATAATTTACAAAATAACATTTGTTCTTCTGTGAGTCTACAACTGACGCTAATGGTAATAATCATTAATGAAGGTTTATGTAGGTTTATTACAGTGTCTTGTACTTTTAAAAGTAATGGACAATAAATTGTTGTCTTTTTTCTTACATTACATGCTGCAGGAGATTTTGCACACACCTTCCCCTCGGTTACAGGATACGTAGAATTCCATAGCTTACTGCACATCATCCTGTTCATGATTACAGTGTGTATCTCCAAAAGACAATCACTTTGATGTCTATTGCTTCCTGTTTGCCCCCAGCCAGCTACACTGCAGACTGTGTTGACCGGGATGTCCTCAGGTTCTCTAGGGATTGAGATCCAGTTCACAGTGCTGCTCCTTGACAA
This sequence comes from Hoplias malabaricus, assembly GCF_029633855.1. Taxonomy (NCBI): domain Eukaryota; kingdom Metazoa; phylum Chordata; class Actinopteri; order Characiformes; family Erythrinidae; genus Hoplias; species Hoplias malabaricus. The sequence continues at coordinate 18,663,415 of NC_089815.1, read as the reverse complement.
TGTTACGCCCAGCTGTGGGAAGATCATTGTTGGCTCTGTCATAAACAAGGCTGAAAAATGTGACTGATTAACAGTTGTCTGTTAATTACACTTGACCTAACAATAAATGTAAAATTATTCAGAACAGCTAAGAAAAATGAATGCATTCATTCATTGTATATAAGCGCTTATTCAGTTCAGAGATTGCAGTGGGTCCAGAGCCTACGCAGAATCACTGGGCACAAGGTGGGAACACACCCAGGAAGGGGGGACAGTCCTTCACAGGGTGAAACACACTCACACAATCACTCACACACTCACACCTATGGAGTCACCAAACCACCAACCAACACGTGTTTTTGGAACGTGGGAGGAAACCGGAGCACCCAGGAAAAAAACATTTTTATTATTATTTTTTTTAATGACTGTATTTGGTAACAATAAACATCAGTGAGGTTAAGTGCCAGTGTTGAATAATTATCTTTATTCATAAATGCCATGGCCTAATGTTTAGAGAAGAGGGCTTAGGACTAAAGAGTCATTGGTTTGACTCCCACGACTGACAGGAACATTAGGGGCAGTGGGAGTGAAGGAACAGTAGTGTCCTCCTCCCTCATCTGAATCCCCCAAACTCTCACAGGGTGCTGGGGATGGCTGCCAGCCGCTCTGGGTGTGTGTTCACAGCGCCTAGTGCACTATTGTGTGTGTGTGATCACTGCCACAGATGGGCTAAATGCGGAAGACACATTGTAATTGTAATTGCACATTTCAATGACCAGTACCCCCATAGAGGAGGTATGTTTTGGGAGGAGGATCATTCTTAGTGCTGCAGTGTGATGGTAAGCCCTCAGTGTCACTGCAGTCCACCAATCAAAAATATCCACCCAACAGGGTCCTGTGGGCAGTATCCTGTGATGAAGGAGAAATGAGGTGGCCACATCAGTGTTACTGCAGCACTGGGAATAATCTACCACCCAAATTGTACCTGCCCTCTGGTGGTCCTAACCATTAGGAAATTGGGTAAAATGGGGATAATAAATTTTGCAGAAAAACCTGTAGACTACAGTCTGTAATTGTAGAAATATAGTGTGCTCTTGCATGGCGAGTTCTTGGGAGAGGTTTCATGCTCATCTCCAACATAGTGCACTTTCTACTGAGCCAAGCCCAGGGTAGCAATGACTGTGGCACTATTCTCACTGTTTATGCTTTAGGGCATTAAACAAAGACAAACACTGAAAATGCTTTGATGGTTTAAAAATAAATAAATGAATCATAACAATTTGTATATATATATGTATATGTTATAACTATATGAACTTTGATGCTATTTTTTTGGTAAAGTATATTTATTAATTTATAATTTTGTATAATTTTAGTGTATATATTCCACAAAGTCGTCACCTCCACTAGGGAATAACTGGCCAGAAAAGTATTTGAAATGTTTCAGCATAGTTATTTACCTTCAAAAGCATGATATCATTGTTCAAAGTTTTTGCATTGAACTCGGGGTGGAGATGGTAATACTGTACTTCAATGCGGCGAGAACCTTCATTGTTGTTTGTCAAGTCATGGGCTCCCACCACTACCGTAAACCTCATTCTGGTGTTTAGAGTAAACAGAACAGATACTTATTAAATCTGAAACTTACAATAATTACAATATATTTCATATCATGCAACATATCAGCTATATCAGAAGCTGTAGTACAGAAGCTAAAGTCATGGCACAGCAGACAGGGTAAAGACATACTGGTTGACATTTTTATCACATTTATCACAACTATTTTATATTTCTGGCAAGGCTGCAGGCGCACTGGGTCCCTGATCCAGATAAAGCCGATACAGAATGCAAAAGAATAAAAGAACTGTGAATAAACATCTTACCTCTTATAGCAGTGTGCAGCTGTCATGACAAATTGATTGGACACAAGGAAGCCACCACAATGGTGTTTTTCATTAATCTGGACAGAAACCATATAGGGCCTGGAGTGGGGTATAACCTCTTTGCCATTCACTATGCCAACTTTAACACTGGCTGAAAAACAGAAAACAGAGGTTTTGCCATTAAACTTCCTGTCAGTGATGCACCAAAATGAAAATTCTTGGCTGAAATCGCAAGCAGAATTAAGGTCACAATTGGTTGAATACAGAAACTGAAATCTGTTCAAATAAATGCTTAAAATGCATTAAATAAACATAGAAATGTTACAGTGTGATATAGGTTACAGTATATGCCACCAAATGCAATGGTTGAACACAAAGAACAGTCATTCAAGGATATGAATTGCATCATTTTCCAAGCTACTGTTTAACTGCTTTTATACATTTTTTATTTCAACTAAAATGTTGCGGCAGTTATATTCTGAGCTGCATTTCAATTCCAATTGTCATTTGCCTTTGCCCACTTTCACTAACCACTCAGTTAAGCACTTAGGTCTTAATTGGATATAACGGACGGTCCAATAACAATGGACTGTCTACATTCTCATTTCAACAAATAGATGATCACAAGATTTTAAAGCATGATCACCAGTGCGGAAGATATATTTTTTTCTATGTTTATAACCTATCCATAGTACATATCACTCAAAAAAATAAAGGGAACACTAAAATAACACATCCTAGAGCTCAATTAATGAAATATTCCATTAGAAAATCTTTATTCATTACATAGTGGAATGCGTTGAGAACCACATAACATAAAAACGATCAATGTAAATCAAAATTATTATACTTGGAGGTCTGGAATCATACTCAAAATAAAAGTGGAAAATTAAATTACAGGCTGATCCAACTTCAATGGAAATTCCTCAAGACAAGATAAAATGATGCTCAGTGTGAGTGGCCTCCACGTGCCTGTATGACCTCCCTACAACGCCTGGGCATGCTCCTGATGAGGCGACGGATGTTCTCCTGAGGGATCTGCCATTCTTGGTGTTCTGTAGCAAATGTCAATCACCCTGCACAGTGTTGGGCTGTAAGCACAAGCCCCACTTGTGGACGTTGGGTCCTCATACCACCCTCATATAGCCTGTTTCTGACAGTTGCTGGGTTGTTACCTTCCTACTGCCCCCTCCATGTCTCCTGGTGTACTGGCCTGTCTCCTGATATCTCTTCCATGCTCTGAGCAACTGTGCTGACAGGCAAAGTTATTGCCACAGCTTGCATTGATGTGCCATCCAGGATGAGCTGCACTAACCTGAGCAACTTCTGTGGGATGTAAATATCGCATCATGCGACCTTGAGAGCACTGACAAAATGCAAAAGTGACCAAAACATCAGCCAAAAAGAATGGGAACAGAGAAATGGTCTGTGGTCACCACCTGCAGAACCACTCTTTTGTAGAGGTTGTCTTGCTAATTACCTCTCATTTCTACCTGTTGTCTGTTACTTTTACACAACAGCAGGTGAAATTGATTCACAGTAGGTGTTGCTTCCTAACTGGACAGGTTAGTGTGACTGACTTGGAGTTACATTGTGTTGTTTAAGTGGAGAGGTGAAGTGGCCAAGGTTAAGTTAAATCCAGAAATGCAATGCAGAGCTGGCCATCAGAATTTAATACTTTTAAATTTAAGAATGGAAAAATCAGGATATTACTCTGCTCTCCTGAAACTGACTGTGCCAGGAAAGTAAAAAAAAATAATGTTGATATTTACACTTCCCAAAAAAGAAGAGGCTAAGTAAAATTCCTATTAATATCTTTGATTTCAAAGGGGCTCCAATGTTCTGGCTGAGCTGGGGGATTAAACATGTAGATTGCAGTGTAGATTTTAATAATGCTGGGCACAGACTAAGTCTGCGTGGCATTTAAAAAAAATAACATGTAAAAAATGTATGGCAATATTTATTCCTGCAATATATATTGCATTATGGAAAAAAAATAGTAATACATGAGCTTTTGAATGCAAGTTTTATCCTGAGGATGGTGTTCCTGCCTGTAGTCAAAAGTTACATTGTACTGTTGAAGTGCTGATCTTGAAGCTCTATTCTCCTTATTACTATGGTACAAATACTATTAGTGTTGCTTAACCATGTTGATAATAAATACAGCCTAAGCCACTCTATACCAGATTAAAACACTGCTCCAATCACAAAGATAACAAACAAGATTTGTGACGTGAATAGAAGTGCCTGTTCCTTGGTTATACAAGGAAAAATTCCCAAAAAGTTGGGACACTAAACAAATTGTGAATAAAAACTGAATGCAATAATGTGGAGATGGCAAATGTTAACATTTTATTCGTAATAGAACATAGATGACAGATCAAAAGTTTAATCTGAGTAAATGTAACATTTTAAAAGGAAACATATGTTGATTTCATGGCATCAACAAATCCCAAAAAGTTAGGACAAGTAGCAATAAGTGGCTGGAAAAAGGAAATTGAGCATATAACGAACAGCTGGAAGACCAATTAACACTAATTAGGTCAATTGACAACATGATTGGGTATAAAAAGAGCTTCTCAGAGTGTCAGTGTCTCTCTGAAGCCAAGATGGTAAGAGGATCACCAATTCCACCATCGTTGCGCAGAAAGATAGTGCAGCAATACCAGAATGCTGTTACCCAGCGTAAAATAGCAAATACTTTTAAGTTATCATCGTCAACTGTGCATAACATCATCAAAAGATTCAGAGAATCTGGAACAATGGCTGTGCGTAAGGGTCAAGGCCGTAAAACTCTACTGGATGCTCGTGATCTCTGGGCTCTTAAACGTCACTGCACCTCAAACAGGAATGCCACTGTCAAGGAAATAACAGAATGGGCTCAGGAATACTTCCAGAAAGCATTGTCAGTGAACAAAATCCACCGTGCCATCCGCCATTGCCACCTGAAACTCTACAGTGCAAAGAGGAACACATTTCTAAGCAAGCTCCACAAGCTCAGACCTTTGCACTGGACCAGGGCTCCTTTAAAAATGGAGTGTGGCAAAATGGAAGACTGTTCTGTGGTCAGATGAGTAACGATTTGAAGTTCTTTATGGAACACTGGGACGCCATGTCATCCGGACCAGAGAGGATAAGGATAACCCAAGTTGTTATCAAGGCTCCGTTCAGAAGCCTGCATCACTGATGGTATGGGATTGCATGAGTGCTTGTGGCATGGGCAGCTTGCATATCTGGAAAGGCATCATTAATGCAGAGAACTATGTTCAGGTTCTAGAACAACATATGCTCCCATCTAGACGTCATCTCTTTCAGGGAAGACCCTGCATTTTTCAACAAGATAATTCCAGACCACATTCTGCAGCAATCACAACATCATGGCTACGTAGGGGAAGGATCCGGGTACTGAAATGGCCAGCCTGCAGTCCAGATCTTTCACCTATAGAGAACATTTGATGCATCATAAAGAGGAAGGTGCGACAAAGAAGTTAGAGGCCTGTATTAGACATGAATGGGAGAGCATTCCTATTTCTAAACTTGAGAAACTGGTCTCCTCTGTCCCCAGACATCTGCTGAGTGTTGTAAGAAGAAGGCGGGATGCCACACAGTGGTAAAAAATGGCCTTGTCCCAGCCTTTTTGGTATTTGTTGACGCCATGAAATTTTGAAACAACATTTTTTTTCCCTTAAAATGATAAATTCTCTCAGTTTAAACTTTTGATCTGTGATTTGTGTTCTATTCTGAATAAAATATTAGATGTTGGCACCTCCACATCATTGCATTCAGTTTTTATTCACAAACTGTTTAGTGTCCCAACTTTTTTGAAATCCGGTTTGTATTTGCACTCTGCTGTTGTCTATCTGAAAAGTGTATGAAAATAAGCAGAGCTGAATACTAAATCAAATATAAACATACTATAATATATAAACTGACCAGCAGTAATATCATGACCATTTCATGTATGTATATGTAGATATGTATATGAATGTGTGTATGTATATGTATGTATGCATATGTATCTGTATGTATGTATGTACATGTATGCATGTATATATGCGTATACATATATGTATTTATAACATGCACTATTTGCACTGGGTTTATTCCTTACATGTACATAGTAATTCTATACTTTTGTTAATAATAGCTCTATATTTGGTAGCATTTATAAATTAATGATAAATTATACTTGTAACTTGTACATACTTGCATAGTCTAAGGAACAGTCACTTCTCATTTCACTGTATATTTGTAACAAATTATATGTGACAAAGAATCTTGAATCTTGAATCTTCTACACTCACTGTCTACACAGATTGAAAGACAGCTGTCTCTCAGACAGATCAGGAGCACTTTGTAATTCTACAATTACAGAATGCAGTCCATCTGTGGCTCTGCATTCTTTTTTTGTCCTCTTTTGCCTTGTTCTGCACTAGAGCACTGCTGAAGCACTAGAGGATGACCAACGCAAACTGTACAGCAACAGATGACTACTGTCTCTGACCATACATATACATGTACAAAGTGGACCGTCACACACACACACACACACACACACACACACACACACACACACATATATATATATATATATATAATAGTGATGGGAATTTCGGCTCTTTTTGGGGAGCCGGCTCTTTTGGCTCAGCTCTTCATAAAGAGCCGGCTCTTTCGGCTCCTAAATGGCTCTTTGTTTTACCACTTATTTCCACTGGTACATAACAATATTACCTACATTTTACATGACTATATGGACAAAATATTATTGTTCAATATTAAAAATAATAAATAGTGTTGCAATGGCCAATTGTTTTATGGCTGTCTTGTAATAACTCACTGATTGCACTCACACATTCAATTGTATAAATAACTGGATTTTTATTTAAACACCTTCATAAAAAATCACTTGTAAACTCTGAAATATAGCCAATGGAACCCAAAAGGTAGGTTTTATAAAATAGCTTATTAAATTAAATAATCATCCATTTCTGGGTAATAAAATAAACAAATAGTCTGCAAAGTGCAAAACAGCAGCATTCAACGGTAGTGATTAAAACAACCACAACTGTCGACAAACATTTAACTGATTTAACATTTTCTTCAACTATTTTTTGGAAGGCAGATTGGCATTCGGGAAAACCAAGTGTCTCAGCTTGGAGGGTTGGAGGGCTGGAGCTTGCTTGTTGTTCTCTGATTGGTTGAATGACAAGCCTTTGAAAAAATGGCTCGGTCTTAGACGGGAACCGGCTCCCATCGTTCACTTACAAGAGCCGGCTCTTTGAACCGGTTCGTGTATATATATATATATATATATATATATATATATATATATATATATATATATATATTTTAGACATATCATGAAACATTTAATATATTCTTACCAGAGTGGCTGAGGTTTGGGAGCAGAGCAGCCAGCAGGAGCAGAGAGTGGAGAAACATGGTGCAGTGAAGAGGCTTTGCGTTCTGCTGCCTTTAAAAACAGCTTACATACACAGGTGGGTCGCTTTATTGTGGTTTGATGTGTGTCATTTACATAAAAGCACAAGGCAGTGGAAAGAACTGAGACCTCAAAACCTCACACTTGATTAAGTGGTTCAGTCATATGAGAATAATAACAACTGCTAATTACTTTTTGCAAAAATAAAGATGCTCGAGCTTGTTTCTTTTTCTGTTGAAGGTGTTTTCCCAGTATGTATTTAATACCATGTTAATATCTGTATATAGTTCAAACAGTAAACACATACCCCTGTAGTCAGCAATAGGCATTAAGCTTATTCGCCTTATGTTCATGTGTAAGTACTCTAGAGTGCCACATTATTAAAATGTTTTTTTTGTCGAAATTATACAAACTTTATGTATACAATGTCTGCTGTCTAAATGGGTTTACTTAAAGGGTGCACAAAATCTGACAAAATCTGTGGAGTAAAGATGTCTTGAGCAGAGAAAAAAACACACACCTGCTGGACATGTACTAACACTTCCTAATTCAGCCCATGTTTTAAAGTTGACTTACCTGGCACTAATATTGCATCATCCCACAATTTACAGAGTAACTTCCCTGTTTGAATCAGTATGTATAAAATTCTTACCGTCTCATACTGGTACTTAAATGTATGTACAGCTAACGAAAATGGGAACAACAAGGAACAAAGGAGTAACAACTGGATACAATTGTAATGTGTAACTTTTACTGATATGTGGGGGCTGGATTGTGTAGGTTACAACTGTTAACTTGTTCTTGCTTTGTAAATACATGAAAACGGCAGGGAGTGGGCTTTAATTCTTTGCTGTGTTGTTCATATTTTGCTCAGCCACTGGATTAAAAACACCTACACATCAGAGTTGTGTAAAGGAGCACAAAGTGCACAAATGGTAAACAGACCTCACTTCCCTCCTTTCATGTCTTGTATCAAAAAGGTGTTTCCAAAGAGCACACAAAAGAAAATACATAAGAATATTTAATTCATTCCACATAAAAAGAAAATGTAATGATTTATTTATACTAATAACAGAGAAAGCACGTTTCACAATGCAAAAAAAAATAAAAAAATAAAATTAAAAAATTAAAAAATAAAGACCAAATATATAGTAGTATTAATTTAAGCTAATTAAATATATATATATATATATATATATATATATATATATATATATATATATATATATATATAAATAAATTTGGAAAGTACACCATAAAACATGTAAAACTACTTGGAGAGTAGTTATTTAATAAAGCAGAATAAGACATGTGATTGCAACTACCACACTGACTTTGTGCCCACTAACTGTAACACAGAACATACCAAAGGTGTTTTTCAAAAGCCTTTCTCTGAGAGAGGAAAAGGGAGAGCTGTATTTAACACATATCTTTTGGGGCTTCTCTGTGCAGAGTAAGTGCAGGATGAATATCCATGACACTGTTACCATTACTGAAGTCAGTCATGTGGTCTTGCTCTAAGAATTTGCTATATGAAAAATGTTTGCCATATATAAATGGAGGTTCGGTTTATAATCAGTTCATCAGTCGTGCAAAATGTCTGCAACATTTAATGTTTGCTATCTGTGCTGAAGACTAGACCACAACCCAAACCACAAACTCAAATGCAAATAAAGTTGCAACATAATGACACATATGGCAACATTGTCACACAACTTTTACGGTTATACACAGACACAGTTAAATCATTTACATTTTTGAAGCCCATTTCAGAGCTTCTAAATTAGCAAAAGGGAAAATGCTGGTTTATATCCAAAGCTTTTAAGGCTCTTAAGTAATTATTGTGCCTGTATTGACTTTGATGTCTTTTTTTTTTAAACATAAATTTAAAACTGTCACCAAAATGTTGCTAGTTAAGTCACTACCACAGCTCCAGGGTCCTGGGTTGTGGGTTCGACCCACCTCGGATCACTGTTCACTGGAGCACTGGATGCTCCAGTTTCCTCATACAGTATGAAAGTCCGCAAAAGTGTATAGCACTGGCAAATGCTGTATGGGCCAGACATGGGCCAAATATCATGAGCCAGGTTTGACTTGGGCTATGGCATGTGTTGTGTTGACCAGACATAGTTAAAAGCTAATGACTCACACAAATGTGGGCCAGTTCAAAGGTGCCGAATTTGAGGCACATTAGGGCCTAATATACATTGCTGTCTTGGAATGTCCCATTTCAAGTAAAATTTACACATAACACTGATTTTGAAAAAAATGCATATGTAAATAAAGTCCCTAATGACTTGTTGTTGCAGTTGACTTATTGCTTTGCACAGCCAACAGTATGATTGTTTCTTATAGCTGGATGGTGGGACTGATTGGTTCTTTATACTGAAGGGTGTGAATCCATGTTCAGCATTATGAGAATTTTATTCCATAATTGTTCCCTTAATTTTAAAGTTTCTGGTTTTAACAACACTGTTATCCTGAAAGTGTCCTAAAAGAGCTTTTATCACTTCCCTTGGGCTATTTTTACTGGCCCCAGGTCAGCGGTGTCTGGAACACTGCCATGTGTGTCACTCATTCGAGACACAGTGCTCATCATAATGCCCAGCTCTGATGAGTAGCCTCATGTGTGATATACAGAAACACGTGATTAATCTGGTAATTCCCTGGGGCGTTAAACCTGAATCCAAACACTCTGTTAAAAATGAAACTTAATAGTTTCTTAGTTACAAGTCCAGATCCAGATAAGACAGCATCTGGGTCTAGACTCAGAGAATGGGCTGCTTATTCACTACCCCTGAAATAGGAAATTGTGAGTCAAGGATTGTGCACTGTAAAACTGAGAACTGTTCATGAACACTTCATAGGACAGTCCATTCTAACGCAAATAACAGCAGCACTGACCACAGAACAAAGGTCTATTAGTTATTGCCTCTCTATGGATATAGTAAAAAACGTATATTGACAGCTGATTTCTTAATTCAGTAATAATTACATTCAAGCATTCAGAAGACTTATTAAAAGCCTTATGGATATAGTGTAGTTTCATTACAGCTTGCATGCAACTATGTGTAGTCTGGTTATACTTTAACACTTCTACAGAGCTTTAGATCTTATCTGATAACAAGAGATGAGGTAGTGCTTGAACTAGATCAGTGGTTTTTCAATTGCACAAGCCAATTTTGGGTCTAGTGGGTAAAAAGAGAAAAGCAGAGCTAGTAAAAAAAAAGGTTAGGTATGAAACTGGAACCACTGTGCTTCTGCCATACAGTGTTGTGTTTTGCGATGTGCTTGTTGGTCTTATAATTAAATTTTACAATAATTCACACATCACATGGCATGCTAAGATTTTCAGAAATGTCAATTTTAGATTTGTAGTTGTATATAACCCTATTTCTTCATATAACAGGAAAAAATATAATAAAAACAAGAAGCTACAATCTGATAATTCACAAAGACCCTTTTTAAACTGACAAATGTATAAAGGGGGGAAACATCAACATGAGTTTTGTAAGTACGAACACATTCAGAATTTCATTCCTGGAACACACTGCAAAAAGTTCCTGTTCTGTAAATCCTTTTGTAATAATAATAATATGACTATAATTCGCTGTTTGAGGTGGCACACAACCTACAACTCATGTTGTGAATGGCTTACTGCTTATAATTTGAGCAGGAAATTGCTCACTAATGTGCATGTGCATGGATGAGTTAAAGGAAAACTATGTAAAATATTTTCCCTAAAGTTACAGCTTTAAAATCATTGCAATTCTCTATTGACCTGAAATATGGAAAACAGAGCCTCTGTCATACTTTACGCTACCGTAAGCTCAGGACGACAGAAACTGAACTATGTTACTTTTAACTTTTAAATGAACTATGTAACTTTTTAGCACAGTGCTGTAAAATTGTGTGCAGCCCCAGGAGGGAAAACATGTTTCTTTAAATGCATTCACTTTTCCTAAGGGGTTTAATAAAGGTAACTCCTTCTTGATTGAGGCTGAAATGGGGTGGTTAACTCAGAGGTTTTTGGGAGGGCCAAGTGTATAAAGCCATACTCCCCACTGGATAGAGGAATAAAAGGAAAGAGTGGATTTGCAGGGTAGATATAGCTGGGAGGAGGAGTTTGGGCATAATCCTACTCCCAAAATAAGTTAATACATAACTTCCATTTGCTAGTACGGGCCATGCCTGTAGAGGCTGAAATGTGGAGGTGAACTCAGAAGTTTTTGGGAAGGAGTTCAGGGAGGCTTAAGATTGTTTATGGAGCCGTACCCTAAAAATTACAGGAGTGCTAGCCATTACAGAATGTTCAGGTTGAAAGGTAATTTATTTGAGAGTTTTGATGGCATCCTGGTGCAAAGGGTCCATGAATGAACTGCCTTTGATAAACTGGTGCATAAGTGAGTGCCTTGTGAGACTGTAGAGGAATAGCATTATCTTGATTAAACTGAACATCTTTTACTGATTATGATTGTGACAGAAGTATACAGTGGAGGAGGATGGCATAACTGGTAATTCAGGTCCTCAAATGTGATGCAGCAACAAAGGGGTAGCGGTTATGCAACACAGTAGAGTCGTCAGAGTTGATCTCAAAACAGCTAAGGCTGGTGGGAAATGGATTAGTATCTATCTATCTATCTATCTATCTATCTATCTATCTATCTTTACACTTATATAGCACCTTTCTACACAGGCAGACAAACACGCACAGTGTACTCTCGACCAGGAATGACCGTCCACCTGGAGGACCACATCGGGCACTAGGATTTCACCCAGGACAGAGTGCCAATCCATATCTGGGCACATACACATGCACTCACACAAACAGACATTCATTCATATAAACACCAGAACAGTTATTAGAGAAGCCAATTAACCTACCCTCCATGTTTTTGGACTGTGGGAGGAAACCGGAGACCCCGGAGGAAACCCACGCAGACACGGGGAGAACATGGAAACTCCACAAAAATGCGACATGAACCCAAGATCCCAGTGCTGACAGGCAAACGTGCTAACCACTATACCACCCAGTAGCTGCCATGATGTTATCGAATAGTACAGCTTTTATGAACTGAGATCTCCTTAGTTGGCAGGCATGCTCTGATGATGCTGTTCCAGTGGCATAAATGGAAGTGAGAAATGGAAGGGCAATCTAAAGGAATGAAAGGTCAGGTAAAATAAGAAGCTGCAGGAACAGCGAGAAACAGAAGGCAACTTGTCGCATGGGATTGAACACTGAAATAGACAGAATCTGAATGGTGCTGAGGAGCTTAAACGTAGTGGCAGGGTATAAAGTTGACTCAACAATGGCAGAGATGTCTAGATGGTGAAAAGAAGGGAAGAGTGAGGAGGAAGAAAGGAAAGGAGAGGGAACAGGAGGAGCAGAGAGGGCTGCGTGTGAATGGTGCAAGGCAGTATTCCGAGGGAAGAAGTCATGTCAGAATTAATGCTTTAACTTGCTGCCAGATTTCTGTTCCAAAAATTCAATCATCTTGGTGAGCACTGTGGGTGAACTAGAGCCCAGGTAATGTGGAGAACTGTTGCATAATCCAAATCTGTTCAAAGGCAGCTTAGACAGCAAAGACAAAGCATCAAGGCTAATGCCTTCCAGCTCAAACACAGCCAGTTTCTGATGTCATTGCATTGTTGTGGCAAGAAGAAGGTTCCCTTCATTAGCAGAATGAGCAATGGGGATGCCATAGTTCTGGAGCACCGTGGCTGTTCAGCTGGAGAAGAAGGAATGGGAGGCTTGAGGCCATACACCGCTGGCAGAGGTAGAATTGGGGTATTACTCTAGACGCAGGTCCTAATGGGAGGAGAAGAAGCAGAAGAAGCCTTCGCAGTTTGGCCAGAGATGGAGTTCAGGGGAGGCTCAAAGCTGCATGCGAGCGATGGAGGCAGATGCGGGGGTTAATTCGGAAGGCCGGTTGCAGTGGGAGGAGGATAAGAAGGAGAAATCAGAGGCTATGCGAAGATCTGGAAAGCGGGAAACACACACTGACAATGGAGGCAGTCATGGGGGCTCACTGTGGATGCCAGTCGCAGCAGGAGAAGAAGAAGCAGGATAAGCAGAGGCTGCGTGGGAGCATTTGGGCTGTGGAACTTGGAGTGGTGGAGAAATAACCTGAAATTCTGAATAAATTATAGTTTAAATTGGTTTCTTTGGGAAGATAAGTACTTTAAGCAATTTACACAAACCTTCATAATTTTCTCACAAAATTGACACTTGAGTTTGTAGTGTAGTTGTAAAGTAATTTAATCTTTTTTTGTTATTTCTTCTAAATAGAGTAGGAAATATCTCTTGGATCCTACATAAATCTCATGATTGTTATCTCTCACACGCCTGCTTAACCACAGCATTTCCATGACACGCCGTGCAAATTTAACCGAGTTAACGCTGTCAGATCATAATCTGTCTGTGTTTGATAATAATCTGAAATGGCAAGTGGCTTCCAGTCACCGGCTGCAGTAACCCTATAACCTTCTAACTCTGATTTTGATTTACCTTATGTATACATTCTGTATACATTTTAAATAAATGGGTTTGTAGTTTTACTCAGAGAAACAGAAGAGGAAAATTGCCTTTTGCACCCAACTTGCGTGTTTGAATTTGTATAAAGTAACCCACTCGTCAGAGAAAAGACAGAGCTGTTTCTCTGCCACATTTTAAATGATGTCACCCCCACAGCTCCATTTGAATCAGCAGTGTTCTCTAGTTTCATAATTAAAAGACTGAAACTGTCTTGAAAGACTGAGTCTGAAACACTAGGTAGTAATACTGATATTTCGTACCCATGCTGACTCAGGGCTTAGTGCCTTAGAAAGCAGCATTTTGACATTTGTAACATTGTTGCATTTGAACCATATCTGAAAGGCAGCAATACCAACATGCTAATGTTAGTTATGGACTAGGGCAGCAATTGGTGAATGATGAAAATGGCATACAAAACAAATAAGTGAAAATGGAGAAACCATCCAATGAACAATTCCCCTTTCTTCAATTCTGTTTCTTAGTTCAAGTCAACCCCCTATAGTGCTTCTGTTCAGACTTATTAGTCAGACTTAGTAGTGTTAGATAACTCTTAAGGCTTAATCATTTTTATTAAGATTGTGTTAATTAAAGCTTTGGTGCTAAATTATCTGTTTAATTTGTTGGATTTATATTACTAAGGATACTTTCCTAATTAGAATAAAGCTTATTTAGTTTGGTTTATTTTCTCTTTAGGGATAACTTTAATAGAATTTCCTTTATGTAACTGGTTTAGTCTATTTTATTTGTATTTTTAAGTTACATATATATATATATATTCCGGTGCTTGTGTGTATATAATGTAAATAGAAGCTCTTTCAGTCTTATTTTCTGCTACTTAACCAGTACATAGTGATCTCAAAGAAACAGTTAAAACTATGGGTGGCTTACTTTCTATTCCAAGCAGCAGTCACCTGAAAATAGTTTTGTTTCACTACATCCTGCCATCTGCTGGTGATGCACTACCAATGTATTATTTAAGTTGAAATAATCATTCATTCATTCATTCATTCATTACCTGTAAGTGCTTATCCAGTTCAGGGTCGTGGTGGGTCCGGAGCCTACCTGGAATCATTGGGCGCAAGGCGGGAATACACCCTGGAGGGGGCGCCAGTCCTTCAGAGGGCAACACAGACACACACACACATCTACGGACACTTTTTGAGTCGCCAATCCACCTATCAACATGTGTTTTTGGACAGTGGGAGGAAACCAGAGCACCCAGAGGAAACCCACACAGACACAGGGAGAACACACCAACTCCTCACAGACAGTCACCCGGAGTGGGAATCGAACCCACAACCTCCAGGTCCCTGGAGCTGTGCGACTGCAACACTACCTGGTGCGCCACCGTGCCGAATACACCCTGGAGGGGGCGCCAGTTCTTCACAGGGCAACACAGACACACACACACACACACATTCACTCACACACTCACACCTACGGACACTTTTTCTGAGTCGCCAATCCACCTACCAACGTGTGTTTTTGGACTGCGGGAGGAAACCAGAGAACCCGGAGGAAACCCACGCGAACACGGGGAGAACACACCAACCTCCAGGTCCCTGGAGCTGTGTGGCTGCGATACTACCGTGCTGCCCTGAAATAATCATACCATACTCAATTATTAATAATAATAATTATATATAAAAAAATATATATGTCCATCCATCCATTATCTGTAACCGCTTATCCAATTCAGGGTCACGGTGGATCCAGAGCCTACCTGGAATCATTGGGCGCAAGGCGGGAATACACCCTGGAGGGGGCGCCAGTCCTTCACAGGGCAACACACACACTCGCGGTCACTTTTGAGTCGCCAATCAACCTACTAATGTGTGTTTTTGTACTGTGGGCGGAAACCGGAGCACCCGGAGGAAACCCACGCAGACACGGGTAGAACACATCAACTCCTCACAGACAGTCACCCGGAGTGGGAATCAAACCCACAACCTCCAAAGGCCCTGGAGCTGTGTGACACTACCTGCTGCGCCACCGTGCCGCCTAAATATATATGTATATAATAATAATAAATAATTAATTTTAATTGATACAATTTTGTACTTTATTGCATTTAAAGCCAATAATTTTTGGCTATAGGAACTTTTCTGTCAGAACCTCACAGCATTTTGCCAAAAGATCCTGAGTGAGAACCCAGTGAGCTAGGTTTCTGTGCAGCGGATTCCTCCAGATCATGCTTCTCTACAGAGATTACAGGTGTGTTCATAGTTGAATGTCTGCAACCATGATGGGTTCACCATAATGTAACAGAAATCACTAAAGATGATATGATGTGTGTGTGTGTGTGTGTGTGTGTGAGAGAGAGATGCCCTATTGTTGAACTGGAGCCCTGTTCAACGTGTCTTTCTGCCTTGTGTTTATTCTCCAGACCTGCCATATCCTTTATCAGAATGAAGCAGTTACAAAATTGAACGAATTAATGTAATAGGGCTACTGTTCTTCCTGAAGAGTAAAATTAGTGAAAATATGAATGGAGAAAAAAGACAACCAAGCAAAAACGGTTAACAAAATCACAGCTTTCGCTCCTTGCTCCTGTGCACTTGCTTTGAAATCAGCTGTGTGGCTCACTAGTGAGGTAACAAAGGTGTTGTTTGTTCCTTGTGGTATTGTCACAGGTATGTCACAGATATTTAATTAAGACCCCAGACTTGTGTTAACTTAAAAAAACAAGGTAGAATATATACTTTGTGTTGCACTTCTTCTGGAAGTTGACAAAAATGAAAGTAATAACAGTCAATAATCTGCTTGAGAAAATGCTTTTATTGAAATAGGAAAAAGGCAAGTGCTTTGATTAAAGTTTGCTCGCAGACTAAACATTTTTGATGATGGACTCGATCCAAGGAAGGAAGGCAGAGATTCTGGTGTAAACATTGGGCTTCCCTGGATTTTCACACACTTCCTCCCCAAAGGAAACTATGCCCATTGCTGTATTCCCACATACCAAAGGACCCCCAGAATCACCCTGTTAACAACAAACAAATTTTTATGAATGTGATGAGTAATTGTGATGAGTATGGAGAATGTAGTCCAGATCATCATTCAAAGGGCTCCATGACAACTGACTGAAACCTACAAGTATAAGATGTCCTAAAAATTTGCTTCAATGAAAAGAGGTTTGTATACTCACAGTAATCCCAAAATATTAAAGTTTAAGAGAGCTCTTTAAAGTGCATATATATGCAGGTCTTAAGACAGAGAGTAGTAGCGGCTTGCTGGTGGTAAAGTGACATATTTTGGAAAGTCCATAAATAGGTAGACATTCACAAAGTTAATATGTTATCTATCTATCACAGCATATTGAAGTAGAAATTAAATTATGAATATGGGCTCAAAGGGCAGACATTTTGACTAATTTTGAAGAGTGACCTTGCACATGGGCACTTGAAAAATGTGAACCATAACTGCAATTACACCGTGACCCTGTAGTTAATATACTCATGGCAGAGAAAAAACAAAGACACACACACACACACACACACACATAAACACACGCAAACTTACTTTTCTTTTTTCAAAGACTTTTACATTCACCACTGAATGTTAATACAGACTCTATGAAGGAGTAAGAAGGCAAATGCAAATATTTTGGGCTCACTTAACCTTCCTCAGTACATCTGAGATGGTAAATTGTGATTGAAACATTCGAATGATCTAACAGCATTAGTTTAGTAAAAAATCTAGTAAAAATCTCAAACATGATTTCTTTGTGGGTCTCCTTTATAAACTATTCTTTTTCACAGATACAGTTTTATAACCAACACATTTACAAAAATATTGTATCAAGGGGGATTTCTCATCATGCACAGTGCTCCTCTTTACTGTTTAGGGTAACTGTTTACTGATGATTAATGTGGGCAGTATGGGCCTTCAGGGAGACTTAGGTTAAAGCTCGGTAAGTCATCATCACACACTTAGCCCAAACACTGCAGTGCTCACTTGCTCCTTTTCTGCACTAGTGCCGAAGATTGCTGGTCCCTCATATAATTTATACAATCGACAAACTTGTTCTTCTCGGTAAGGTGCATCTACAGCTGAGGGTTGTTAGAATAAGCATTTATATATTTCATTGCATGTAAAATCATGGATAGTAAATTATTGTACTTTTCTTACCTGACATGTTGCAGGAGAACTTGCACACACCTTACTATCAGTTACAGGATAAGTAGAATTCCACTGCTTACTGCACTGTATCCTGTCTGTGATAACAATGTGTGTCTCCATAAGACGATTACTTAGGGGTGTATTGCTTCCTTCTCTTCCCCAGCCAGCTACGCTGCAGAGTGTGTTGACTGGGATGTCCTCATGTGTTTGATCAATGGAGATATAGTTCACTGTGCGGCTCTTTTTGACAGCTCCATTCAACTGTGGGAAGATCATTGTATGCTCTATTATCAACAAGCCGGAAAATTGAGATTGATAAACATTTGCCTGTTAACTGACGGAGCTGGGCTTTAGCATAAACAGTAGAATATTATTGTAAGGATATGACTGTATTCAGCCACAGTAAACATCGGTGTGGTTGGTACTGATGTTGAATGATTAGTTTAGATCACAAACATCACTCACAATTCATCACAGCATATCACGCCTCAATATTTGGGTGATTTTGTACCCCTTTAGCTGAAACTTGGCATAGAATATGGTGCACTTGTGTTTGTTTGTGGCTATTACAGAGTATCACATTTAAATCACAGTGCTTTTCTTTTCTTAGCAAAGAACAAGGAAGCATCAAAGAATTAACAGTTGCAGAGTGCAATTCACTTTCAGCAGTCCAGTCTTAATAATAATAATAATAATATTACATTGCATTTATATAGAACTTTTTAGGAAAGCACATATAAAATATTAAAAAGAACAAAGACAATAAATACAGATAGTACAAAACAGCACTGATAACAATGTTGAGAAAAAGTTTCCACCCAGTGAGCAGCACCAAACCATGAAATCAAACTGGTACAGTTACAATGTAATGGAGATAGATTTACTAGCTGGATATAAAATGTCACTAGCTGGTGCACTTTGGTAAATATTACCAGCATTTAGTGGCAATGTTATTGGCACTAACTGGAGATGAAGATAATGAAGTGCCAAGGTCAATATTGCAACTGTAGTTTGTCTTTTTTACAGTCCACATGCTGCATACAGAGATCATCGGTCTATATTAGCAGCTGCTACTGGCAGATTTACTCGTATCCGTTTCTTTTCTCGTATCCATCACTTTCTCTTATTCTCTTCCTCACATCCTCTAAAGTTGCTGTAGTGTGTGGCAAGTTTTGTAAAACATCACACAGTTCCTGCTAGACTTATCCTGCTCACCTCCATGAATAATTACATAGTACATAGGGATTCTACTGTGCAAATCCTGGATTAGCTACTACAGAGGCTCAAATCCCCCTATTACAAGTCAGCGTGGCATCACAATGATTGGAAGGTAGTTTGAAGGTAATAAAACTACCTAGTGTTGCTGGCTGAATAACATTTGTTACAAAAAACATTTCAGTTCATGCAAGTTTGTTGCAACCAAAATGGCTCCCTATTAAATTTTAGGGCACCAAGACAAATTTGAAAATAGGTTGATTGCATTAAAATATTTGCTGTTAAAATTTGTGTTAACATGATTAATGTGTTAACACCATTCATTAAGATTCATGGTATATTTTGTAATTCATTCATTTATTCATTGTCTGTAACCGCTTATCCAGTTCAGCGTCGTGGTGGGTCCAGAGCCTACCCAGAATCACTGGGTGCAAGGCTGGAACACGCCAAGGAGGGGGCGCTAATCCTTCACAGGTTGACACAAACACACACACACCTGCAAACACTTTTGAGTCGCCCATCCACCTACCAACTACCCGAAAACCTCAACCCAGCTTGGGAATGACTGTCCTAAATTTATTTGAAATGTTTCAGCATTACTGTTTACCTTCAAAAGCATGATATCATTGTCCAAAGTTTCTGGATTGAACTGAGGGTGGAGATAGTAAGACTCTACTTCCATGCGGAGGAAACCTTCTCTGTTTGACAAGTCATGAGCCCCCACCACTACAGTTAACACCCATCTGGAGTTTAGAGAAAACAGAAGAGATACTTTTGAAACAATTGTTAAACAATATATATCATTGCACACAACAATCATAACACTTTAGACTTAGCCTTGTCACCTCTAACCCACCAATGATTGGATAGGAATGGAATACGAAGTGAAGCAAGCAGTCAGAACAGTTAAAGGCCTAAAGAAGAAAAAGCATAGCTCCATATCTCACACCGATGGGAACACCTTGAACAAATGCTCCTAAGGGGGGTAACATGCAGAGAAACAGAGGGACTCCAGTGTGTAATTTTAGAACTACAAAGTTCTCTTGTATGGTCAGTGGGCCTGATAAAATAAGTGTAGATACAAGACAGATGTTCCTAATCCAGTGTTCAGTCAGTGTATATATTCTCTTTGATGTAGTTCTTAAAAGCGAATGACTACATGAATTATTTACAAGCCAGTTGGTTCACATCTAAAAAACAAAATGGAAGTAAATATTAAATTACTTGTCCTATTGTGCAGAAATGAACAGTAGGAATCATTTGCTACATGTTGTCACCCTGATCAGAATAAAGCAGATACAGAAGATGAATGAATTGATGAACTGTAAATAAAAATCTTACCCTTTATAGCAGTGCGCAGCCGTCATTACAAAGTGATTTGACACAAGGAAGCCACCACATTCATGTCTATCACCAATCTGGATGGAAACCATGTAGAGTCTGGAATCGTCTCGAGTCAATTTGCCGTTCACTATACCAACATTAATATTGGCTGAAAAACAAGAGGTTGAGATACTTTCTGTAAATGATGCAAATCAAAGGCAGAACTCAGGACACATTTGGTTGAATGCAGAAACTGAAATCCAATCAAATATATATGCAGTATATAATACATTTGATAAATATACAATTTTTACTGTGTGATGTAGTTTACAGTCCAAAATAGGCCAAAATAATGCTGAATAACCCTATGCCGTGTGTCAGGAACGAGGGGCGGATTGAGGGAGGCGGACGCACTCGCTAAAACACAGCTTTTTAATAAAGGAGAATAACAAAACAAAGGGGTACATTAACATAACGAAAACAAACAGGGAGCTAACCAGACTAAACTAATCAAGGGGAGCTAAACAGGGCAAACGGGACTGACAGACTAAAGAGAAAACGAAGGAACGAGAGAGGAAAAGAAACTACGACACGAAACAACGACTAGGGAAACAAACACGGAGAAACTGTGGAGACAGACGGACAGACTCGAAAACACGACCGACTAGACATGAGAAATGTGAAAGGTGAAATGAGAAATGTACGACAAACAGGACGTGACACAAGACGGCTTAAATACAGACACAAATGAGAAACACCTGGACAGATAACGAGGACGGGTTAACACATGACACGGACGAGGAGGCGGGATGAGGGCGGAGACAAGGACATAAACAAAACATAGCCATGTGCTAAAAGCATATGGCCGGGGACAACAGACATGACAGGACGAAGGCGTGACAGATGCCCCCCCCAAGAACGCGCAACTCCCGGGCGCGTACTCCTAAACCCCCCAGGAGCTGGCACAGGAGAGGGCACGGAAAACAAGACAGGACAACAAACCAACGGGTGACAGGACTCAGGAAAATACGGGAACAGACACTGGAGCTGGGGACACAACAGGACCGAATATCTGAGACGGGACATGGGACATGACAGGTGACTGACACAGGGAGGTAACAAAAGACTGGAACGAACTGGACATGACGGGAGTGGACACATGAGACTTGACAGGGTTTTTGACATTGGACATGACACTGGATGGAAACAGGGACTGGACAGAAGACGGGACAGGTGACAGGACTTGGTGCTGGGACTGGACGGGAGCAGAGACTGGTGACAAGACACTGGACAGGATAGGAACGTTAGACTGGACAGGGGTACGTGACTGGACAGAAGACAGGACACTAGACTGAAACGGAGACGGGACTGGAGACTGGACAGGGGATTGAAAGGGAAACTGGACCGGAGACAAGACAGGTGACTGGACATTGGACGGATACGGGAACTGGACGTGAGACAAGACAGAGGGTTGAAACAGGGACTGGACAGGACTGACAGGGGACTGGACAGGAGATGGGACTTGAGACAGGACCGAGGGTTGGAACGGGGACAAGACAGAGGGTTGAAACGGGGACTGGACCGGAGACAAGACGGGTGACTGGACATTGGATGGATACGAAGACTGGACATGACTAACAGGGGACTGAACCGGGGGTTGAAACATAGACTGGACAGGGCTGACAGGGGACTGGACAGGACTCACAGGAGACTGGACTGGACTTGGTAAGGGAACAGGGACCAAGACATTCAGGGGGACAGACACGAACACAGTGACAGGGACTGGGACAGAGACAAAAGCTGACACGGGTACTGGGACAAGGACAGAGACAGGAACCAAGACTGGGACAGACAAGGGAACCAATATAACAGGGGGGTGCCCAGGACTGGCTAATGTCTGTGGGGCAGTCTGAGGAACCAGCCTGGGCACAGTTCTGGGGATCGGCCCCGAAGTCCTTCAGGCCGACCTACGGACATGGACAGGAGCGGCCGTAGCCACAGTCGCGGGGACAGGAGCGGCGGGTGCCGCCATCGCGGGGACAGGAGCGGCGGGTGCCGCCATCGCGGGGACAGGAGCGGCGGGTGCCGCCATCGCGGGGACAGGAGCGGCGGGTGCCGCCCTCACGGACACAGGAGCATGTGCGACGACGTCCACGGAGGCAGAGGAATCTGCGCCGTCGTCCACGGAGACTGGAGAACGTGCGACGACGTCCACGGAGGCAGAGGAATCTGCGCCGTCGTCCACGGAGACTGGGAAACGTGCGACGACGTCCACGGAGGCAGAGGAATCTGCGCCGTCGTCCACGGAGACTGGGAAACGTGCGACAACGTCCACGGAGGCAGAGGAATCTGCGCCGTCATCCACGGAGACAGGAGAGGCACGCGTCGCGCTCTCGAAGACAGGAGAGGCGCGCGCCGCGCTCTCGAGGACAGGGGCGGCTGGAGGCGCTGCGTTAATGAAGACAGGCGCGGCCGTTGGAGCCGCTTTTACAAGGACAGGAGTTCGTGCTGCTCGCCGGGCTCGTGCTGGAGCTGTAAAGGGTTTAGGAGGTTTCACAGGTGCACCCATTAGATCCCCTCGAGGTGCGCCCCTGTTAGCCTCAGACCTCAGAGCTACGGAGGTGAGGCTAGCAGCCCCTACCCTTAACGCCCCCCAAAAAATTTCCCCGGAACTGAGGGGGTAATCCCCCAGCGAGGGGGGGACTCCAGCACGCTTTTTCTGCCGACTCTTACGACTCGCGCTGGCGTAATCACTCGATTCACGAGCTGCCTCCTCCTGTAGGCGTTGATTAACGCTGGCGTGTATCTGCCGGAGCCGGCTACTCCACATCGCAGCCCTGTCGAACATATTTTCTGTGCTAGCTGCGTCCTGGTGGTCGTACATTCTGTCAGGGACGAGGGGCGGATTGAGGGAGGCGGACGCACTCGCTAAAACACAGCTTTTTAATAAAGGAGAATAACAAAACAAAGATACATTAACATAACGAAAACAAACAGGGAGCTAACTAGACTAAACTAAACAAGGGGAGCTAAACAGGGCAAACGGGACTGACAGACTAAAGAGAAAACGAAGGAACGAGAGAGGAAAAGAAACTACGACACGAAACAACGACTAGGGAAACAAACACGGAGAAACTGTGGAGCAGACGGACAGACTCGAAAACACGACCGACTAGACATGAGAAATGTGAAAGGTGAAATGAGAAATGTACGACAAACAGGACGTGACACAAGACAGCTTAAATACAGACACAAATGAGAAACACCTGGACAGATAACGAGGACGGGTTAACACATGACACGGACGAGGAGGCGGGATGAGGGCGGAGACAAGGACATAAACAAAACATAGCCATGTGCTAAAAGCATATGGCCGGGGACAACAGACATGACAGGACGAAGGCGTGACACCGTGTGGTCCGTTTAACTGGGGTGCCATCTGCACTGTTCAGCAGTATAGGTGGAACACTCCGAAAATAATTTTGGACTGTTTACAATAATATCTGCTTCATGTCTCATGACTATGAGGGAAAAAAAGGTTTGTCTCAAGCCATTATAGTCTAAAATGTTCTCACACTCCTAAAATAAAATCCATTCTGTTTCTTCATTATGAATATTTAAAATAGTGTCAAATATTGCTGTGTCTTATATTTGCCGTATTTACAATTAATTCAAAGTATGGTTCCAGAGCAGTTCTGCTAAGCTAGCGAACAGTTACTGCCTTGATGATGTCAGATTTTATTCCCTATTCTCAAATTTCATTCCCTATTCTCGAGTTGATACCATAGTACAGTTAGTTCTGACGCTGCAATGTGATTGGTTGAGAGATTCCATTCCAGGTGTGCAAATATTGAATGATAATAGCACTTCAGCCGAAACTCTCCGGGTATTACGCCGCAAAATACACATACACTCTCAGAAAAAAAGATACCAAATTGTACCTTTCAGGGTACAAACACTTGTCACTGGGGTGGTACCCTCAAGTGGACATCTTCTGTACCTTGAGTAGAGGAACTTAATTGTACCATATAATATTGTACCTTTTAAGAGGCAAAAATGTACCTTAAAGAACAAACATGTACCCTACAGTAATGGTACAAAAATGTACCCCCAAGAAAAGTTACAAATTTGACTCGTTAGGGTACAACCCCAGTGACAAAGCCATTTTGTTCCTTTAGGGGTCAAATCTGTACTTTCACAATACACCATTTTCTTTTAGGCATTAAAATTACAGAAGATAAACTTGCAATTTTTATTGATTCAACAATACATTTTAATAACTTATTCCATACTTATCTATTTTTTTTGTTTCATTACAGAATACAATATTAATAATAATTTTTTAAAAATCACACATTATTGGCCATATGGCCAAGAGAATCATTTCATTTGTATGCAGTAAAGACAAAAAACTAATAAAACCAACTACACAAACGTTGTATTGGTTTTAGTAAATCAGATAAAACCAGTCACTGCAGTAAAAGTTGCCATTAAACAGGAGCTATGATAAATACATTTGTTGAAACACCAATATAACACTTTGTTTTAAATTAACACTAAAATAGCAGTTCTAATAGGCCCTTTAGTGAAGCAAATGGTTCTATATAGAACCCTGAACATTTGAAGAACCTTTAGCATGATTCAAGGTTTCTTTGCATCATGAGAGGGTTCTTCAGACAGATGGAGAATGTGTGATAGATAGAAAGAACACTTGAATCACACTAAATGTTCTTCAATGTTCAGGGTTCTATAAAATAACTATTTTCTTTACTAAAGAAACATAGGACCATCATTTTTATTCATATATCATTCATTAAAGTGTCCTTTAAACATAGCTCAGAAACAGTAAAATATTGCAACACAACACAGCAAACTCTAATCCTAAAAAGGAGTGGACAGCAATATTGTTTTATCAGTTCACAAGGTTTGAACATTTTTTTTTTTCAGCAGGAGTATCTAGGGTTCACATATAATCTGTCCTCAACAGTGTATGTATCAAGTGCCTGGTAGTCAACCTCATCACCTGGGGAAAGGACAGTCCAGTCAGCATCACATTTCACCCAGTATGAATAATAGTGATAACAGAAGGAAACTGGAATTAACAACTTTCCACACAATGCCCAGTCTGTGTCAATGTTAACAATATACTTAATTTGAAAAAACAACGGAATTTCTTCTGAGTGCATATGGCCAACAGCAAACACATCTTTTACACAGTACTTTACATTGTTAATCACAACTTCTGTTACACGCTGGAGTGTTATATCTTCAAAATTTACATCACTATACTTCTCACACATACTGAGGGACTCCTGTACAGCTGAAGGCAGAGCTCTAAACGGTATGCTCACACTATTTCCAGTAACTTTCTCATACTCTCCTAACATATTAACAGAAGAAAACTCCCAGCACTGCTTATACTGATGACGATTACTTAAAGTGGAGGAAATGTTGACAAAATTCCTACAATTACTAGCTACTTGTTTAAAATACTGATGCTTGCCTTCAAATCTCATACACCACAAGGATCGCAAGGGCCCATATGACAACATCAGGCGAGAGTAATGAATCAAATAATGACATTTTGGCGTTATAACATTACCAAACTGTTCTTTCATGCCTAACAAAAACTCCGAAACTAACTGGTCAAGAAATAGAAGACATTCTTTTTTAACAGATGGGGCCATGACAATGTCAGCAATCTCACGACATAACAAATAGATGCGCCAATAGCTACTATCTTCAGGGATCCTGTGTGCTACTAAGAAAGGAATCAAACGGAATAAACACCATTTCTGTGAAGCAGATCCTACAAAACCAGAACCCTGAAGCAGTTTTTCTGAGAGAGGTACAGGTTTGTTGGTTCTATCATTTTGTTCAAACGACATTTTCATCAGCTCTTCATTAAATTCTTTGATAGTTATGTGCTTTTCCTCGTTAGCTTTACTTAAAACAAGCCGTAACACCAATGGTATTATACCTTCTAAAAAATCATGCATAACATCTGGTGGTAGTGATCTTGTAACATCAAAGTAGTCCAACTGGTCAAAAGGACAGGCACCTTGAACTCCATATGTTGCTTTGTCTTCTGGATTTTGTTCTATGCACTCTAAATGGTATCTGTGGACATCAGTGTTTCTCAGAACAAATTCAGATTCACTGAATTTACATTTAATGTCAGAATGAGTAGCCATACAGTACCGACATATTCTTCCCACATTAAAGGACATGCTAAACCCACCTATCATGTGTGACGAAAGGTTATCAGCAGATATAACAGCCACTGCTGCTTGAACAGCTTTATCCACCCCATTAACACTTACACTAAACCCTTCAATTGCAAGCTTTTTAAGATCATTTAATAACGGTTTTAAAATATCTTCTAACCCAAACTGTTTAACATGGCAATAGCGAACAAGTAAAGCTAAATGAATATGTTTAACCTGTGAGCAATACTTTGGACCCATATTCCCAACAGTATAATAAATTGCACAAAGTTTGTGCTTATTGCGTTTGGAGCCTAGGGGATTACACACTTCAAATTCATCTTCATAAAAATGTAACCTAAGAGCTTGGGGGTGGTCTGCAAAGAATTTGTGTTCCCTAAAATAAATGCCATCCCGATAATCTGTCAGAACATATTCATCCTTTTTACTTTTTAGCTCAGTTTGCAGACAGTCCCAAACATCTTCATGAGAGCAGTATTTACTCAGCACATCACAAATAGGAACATAGGAATAACTTCCAACCTTATGACCACTTGAGTCTCTTAGCATGTACTCTACAGGTTCAGTCATCTCAAATTTTGATTTACAATACTCTTTAAACATATATGGCGACCTAATATGTTTCGAAGCCTCTGAAAAAAAGTCAGGGGACTGTAGAACTTCCTGGAGTTCAGAACATGCTGCAATATTAAAGCCATTTTTCTCAAGGTGATATGTGAGAAACGCATCATAGTTCTCCTTAAAAAAAGTAAACAAAAAATTAACATCCTCAAGTAATTCCTGCTGCACGGACTGTGGAAAATGATTCTTCTCTCTGCATTTCAAAATGAATGAAATAAGGTTCTCTCTAAACTGCAACAACAGTTCATTCATATTTGGAGCTGGAGAAGGACTTGCAACACCTTTAGATATTTCCTCCTCATTAACTGGAACCTGTGACTCATCTTCAGTATCTAATGGTAATACTGTGTGCTTATGGTTGCGGTACACATGTCGTCTAAAAGACTCATATTTTGAAAATATTCTTGGACAGTCATTAATGCCACAAGTTATTGTAAAATTTGCTTCATGCGCATGAATAAGACCAATATGCTGAATTAATTTAACAAGCGTAAACACCCTCCGAGAGCATTTGGGACAGCAAAACGGACGAGGAATGGTTGGCAGGGATTACTCTAAAAGGTTGATTAGTCTAGTCACTGTTGTAGGCAGAGGCTTGTCCCCATTCTCAGATATTTTCAGTACATACTTCTGAATGAACACCAGAGTATTCTTCAAATGAGAAGGGTATGCCATGTTGAACACATAATAAGCACAAAATGCTGAAAGAGCGCCTTCATCCACACCGCTAGCTCGGCAGACCTCCAAACCATCAACTTTGACCACTGCAGTGACTCTTCTAGTGAAGACAGATGTCCACTCAGTGACGTCTGGTACCTGAACTGTTGGATATGGTGATGATGGCTCACCCTAAAAGAGTACAAACACTGTAATTGTTTTTCAGTCAAAATTATACATAAAAAAATAACTGTGCAATCTATTTTTCACAATACCAACTATATGTTTGGTCAACAAATGCTCCTAGGAGGCTTTTACACCTTCCCAAAACATGGAACAACAGACAAAGCTATGAAATGAGAGATTATTAAAATTATATTCTTTTAACTTCTTTATAAAAAGTAAAGAGGAAGGGGGAACATAAATGTGTTTTATAATTTTGTAATTATTAAAAGTTAATTTTGGTTTTGTAAACTTTTAAGCATGGAGATCACAATCTGTATTTGACTTAAGAACATGCATTTCCTGAAGAAAAACTTAGTGATTGCACAGATTAAGCTATTATTTTACTGATATAGAATGATACATCAGACAAAACTGGAGGTAAATAAAAAATCCTTGACACAAAGCTTGGAAATTCTAACAATTTGATATTCATATCAACCACCAGTAAAACAGTGTAAAAACATTACCTGAATTTACAAAGCATAACATCATATACAATGTCATAAAAGAAAAGAAACCACCTCACCTCTCCAAGCATGATGTAACTGTCAAGTTTCTCCCTAAACAAGGCCGGCAACATCAGAAGGGCAGCTCGGAAATCAATCCCTAAAAAAAGTGCATCAATTAAAACAAATGATAATAAAAGTAAATAAATTAGGTATCTTAAAAAATTGAGATAAAGACTACATTTAAAGAGCCCTTACCCGGAAGATCCTCAGTGAGTGCATCTTCTCTTGCTTCTTTGTGCAGTTTTGCTAAGGGTGATTTTCCTTGAGCCAGTCTAAGCACACTGGACACAATAGGGTCAAAGCCAACTTGAAAACGGCGGCACACATTCATTGCTTTATGAAGGCGACCCATTTCCTGATGCAACTATAATTAGACAAACAAAAGAAAACTAAATCAGAAGTTAATCATAGATTTTAATAAACATTTTCAAAGTGCTTTATGAGCAACTAAACATTTAGATAAACATTAAATAAGTTTATACTGACTCCATGTGGACTTCTAAGAAATGGGTATTTGTTGACGGCATCCTTCACAGTCATCCCACCAGCAATCTCATTCCTTCTCCAGACAAATGTCCTTCTCATTCGCTCTTCTACAATGTGAGCATCTGGCTGTGTCCTTCTGTATTGGTCCTGCAGGACTTTCACATGTCTGTCTATTGAGGTTTCATCCTCCCCAATAGCATTAATATCCTGGTATTACACAGACAGAAATAAGTGAACTGACAACAAAATGCAATGTCACTGACCTATTTTCTAAGCCCTTTCAGTTTCATATTTTCATCTCTTGCATTGAGATCAATAACAAGTTCAACAACTGGTTCATCTGAGTCTGAGTTGAAACTTGAGTCACTAGGGAGCAAGCCTGAGAGGAGCCTTGAGTCTTTAGTAGGTAACCAGCCATAAAATACCCTTAAGTCTGTATCCCTGCATGAAGTAAAAGCAGCGTTTTAAACGAAACAGAACACACCAACTTGTAATGGTTGGTTAGTTGGTAGTTTATCAAGGTCATAAGCCAGTTGCACATCAAAATAGCTAACCCAATTAAACCGTACATAAATTGCAAAAGAAGTGTGTTCCATAAAATACTAAAACTAAAGCTAGATCTGACAACCTGAAGATGTTTTTCATTTTTTCATCAAGCACTTATTACTGCTTGCAGTATTTCATTTTTTGACAATCATCCAAGTCATTTATAGACAAGTTGTAAATTAGTCCACACAAAGCCCATATCCAAGACACTGACTTTACTTGTCTCCACCTTTCGCTACAATTAATTGTCTCTGTTCAAGAAATTAGAGAACATGTGTCTCTCACCATGGGCCTCTCAGTTCGTTTGCAATTGCTTGCTTCAGGTTGGTGGGGTTTCTTTGAATGGCCAAACCTCTGTTTAATTCTTTTAACTTCTTCATCATCTACCAGTGGAACCCGCTCAAATTTGAACTTCCGTTTCAGAGACATGTGCCACGTGTGCTGTAAGAAAAGAAAAATGTGCTTCCAAACTGAATTACTCAAAAACAAGTATAAAAAAAATACAAGTACAAGATTAAATCCACTACTAGACTTAACTCACATATCCATTCCCCTCTTTGTCCTTCAGAAAAGGGTACTTCAAAATCAGAGCTTTACATACTTGCACATACTCATTTGTAGATGGATACCTGTGAAGCATAATTTAAAACTAAACAAAGGAATTCAAGTTTATAAACTGTAGTGAACTAATAACAATAAGACCTTAGACTACTTAGTGTATGCTAAAATACCTACATGCTGTATTGAGCCATGCTCTCATACAGAGTTCTTATAATTTTGTGGCGATCCGAAGACACAATATTCCAAGCCTCTTTTTTGTCCAGTTTTGTCTGAACAAATCTAGGGAATGTTGGAACAACAAAAATGGCAGGAAAAGTGGCTGATGGCCTGTAATAAACAAGAAAATAACAGATAAATCACACTCTGTACATGGAAACACACAATAGGTATGTCAGTCTTTAAAAACAAATCCCAACTGCAAGCTGTGATATGTGAAATTTGTGTATTCATTTTTTTTTTTTTTAAGTAACACTACTTTGTTGTTTCCACATTTTGCTGATAGATGTTGTATTTTTACCATTTTTCCCACCCCATCAACCAATATTTGTGGTTCATAAATACAAATAGATTTACAAACACATGCCTTGGTCCAACTGAGGACTGCAAATGACTCTCTAATGACACTGGTTCAATGGTTAAAGTCACAATTTCCTTTGACTCTTTTACAAAACGGTGAAATTTAGCTTGTTTTTTGAAAGAGCCCTCGAAGAGATATGAAATCATCGACTCCGTGAGACCACAGTCAACTGCTTCTCCATCTACGTCATTGTCTATCATGGGGAAAGAAAAAAAACTTAAACAAACAGAAATCCTCAAACGTTTAAACATAAACGATATTTATGACACCATGGGTAAACAACACAAACAGACGGATCAAAATGATATTTCTGGGTATCTGCTAACATCTATAGAACTAAAATCAAAATTTGACTGACACATAGCGTTTAGGCTAAAATGCAGCTTAAGCAAGCTACAGAACAAAGCCTATTGTGCAATTTATTAAGTGAGTAAATAATTAATATAATCATAGTTCTATGTAAATTAGCCCTTGGTTAGCCACAATCGTATATTTAAGTTAGCTATCCTATTTGCTATTGACAGACCTATGGCAAGCCAATTTAGCCTAAAATGACATCTGTGATACAAGTCCTAACTCCATTTTTACTAGTAAGAACTCTAGTTCAAGATCCCTCTAATGTAGTTTACTAGTAACAACTCCCATTTCAGATATCAATTACAACATTTTTTACTAGTAAGAATACCGACCTATGTATCCATAATTAAATTCTGACTAGTCACCTTAACAGGAGGACATATCTTTAATGTAATTCTGTCTAGTCATAATTCTCCATTCACTTACATTGAATTTCACCCTCATATCCGTAATTACATTCTTACTAGTAAAAACTCCAATTAGAGATATCTGCAATTATCTTTTTACTAGTACGTTTTTAAAAAAATAAAAGCGAGTCAAATGCTCAGTTCAATATTAGGTGTGTGCTTTAATAGGCTGTATTTGAAAAGGCGCAGCGCTGGGGGCAGGTGCTTACAGCAGCTCTCGGCGTTTTCTTTCAGGAAAGCGCAGTGTTAAACTGTATTTTTTAATAACTTTACTGATGTGAGGAACGGCCATGATGTTTTCCTTCCATTTCGTCTTCCCGTGTCCGGAATTCTCGCTGTTTCTCTCTTTAAGCTTCTCGATTTATATTTCTTGGGGTTGGTCTCGGCTTGTTTTATCGCGTTTCCGCTTTGCACGTTTTGTAATAAAGCCAAATTGCTCGCGTCTATCTCTAGCCACTGCTTACGTCCAGTAAGCAGCTGAAACTAGGCTTTCATTACATTGATTTCACAAAAGACTGGGAGATGGAATTCCCTCTGTCGGTTGAACACCGCGGTGGAACCCCAGTCCTTCTCCCTTTCGCCACCTTCCCTTGCAGACGGCATATGTGTAGCCCGTTACATATTGTAAAAGAAAAACATTTTAATAAAAACTCAAGAAACATCTTGAGTAGACGTCATTTACTCGTGAGAACTTTTCAGTTATTAATTCCTTAATTACAATAACATTTTCTAGGTTATCTGGCGTATAACCTCTTGCTGCTTCTTGTACCTCAGTTTACTGGTCTAAATAAACGTAGCTCCCCCTCCCCCGCCCCTGAACGCTCTCCCCTCAGTAACGTTTGTTGCCGCCAAAAATATTTCAAAGCTCAGTTAAACACTGAAAACAGCAAAGTTATTTTTAAATATAATTTTAAAGTACAAAGCTTTATTTTTGATAAAACTGACTGTTATTTAATCTTATATCAACTGAAATGTTGTGTGCTAACATAGAACGGGAACGGTATCTGTTATCACTAAGCTAACTTGCTATCGCTATCTATCGCTACCTTAGCTAGTGATAGAATGGCTCCACTTCGGGTGGATAATGTAAGAGAACCAACCAAAGACCGCGTGGCAAAAACCAAACAAGCTACCCACATTTTTACCGCTAAGTTTGGCTCATTCGCCAATTAAATTAACTATTACTACCTTAATTCTCAAATTCTAGAACACTTTGAAGTAATATTAAAAATATAATATGGTTACATTAGCACCATGAACATTGCACAAAATACACTCACCTTTGAATTTATTTGCCTCCTCTTCAGTAACATCGATGCCAAACTGAATTAGCTCCTTAATAAGATCTCCAGTTGTCAGCGTCCTGAGCTCCATTTCCAGAATATTCCAAAAAGTGATCTCGCAGTGCTATATGGCGAATCACTATTACATTTCATATCCCTCCGCAAAGCGGGAGTGAATAGGTTAGAATGTCTATCCGCCAAAACTGCTGATTTTTATATAGGTCCATTCTGTTATTTGTGTCAATGATTAGCTAATAGATTTTTGTTTAGAATATTTTTAAAATGAGATTTTTCTATTTCACCATATGTTAATTTATTTATTAATAACTAATTCAAATGATGTGAATTAAGTGCCCATATAAAGGGAATTTTCCTCACACCTTAAAGATGAATGTAGTATAGAAACATAATCTAAGTAAGCATCTCTACTGTTCACATACTCTCCATAAATGAAAAATTAAGCAGAAAAACAATTCTTGTTGAATTAAATGTTTTTGTGATGTTATGAATGCCAACACACACACACACACACACACACACACACACACACACACACACACACACACACGTATATATATATGTATGTATTCACATTTATCTCTGAATGTATATTGAATGTAATGTAAAAGCACATAAATAATAACAAACTTCATTAAATAAATAAAATATATTAAATAATATAATATTGGAGTGATATTCAAAGTTTTATGTATATGAATATTTTAAAATATGTATTGCAGTTATTTGTTTAAAGATGAAAATTTGCAATAGAAAGGTACAATTATGCACTAGCACTTGAAATTTTTATAAATGTACCTTTCTTATTTTTCAAAGATACACAATTAGACCTTAAAGACCACCATTGTACTTGGGAGGGTACAGTTACATTGTTTGTACCTTAAGGAACAAAAAGGGACCTGAACAGTACCTTTTTTTCTGAGAGTGTAGCAAGAGCATGGGCAGTTTTAAGACGGATGTGGGGTGCCTAGACTTTTTCAAACAACAATCAACTAGTTTGGTTTCTATTTACACATCTAATTTTGGATAAAATATTAAACAGTTATGGCACAGTGGAACCCTTATCTGTTATCTGTTTCTGATTTGTAAAGAAAAAAAAAATAAATAAATAAATAAATCACAACGAAAATGTCTGTGTGGGTTCTGTGGCTGAGTTCAAATCAAGTCAAGGCACATCTTTTATTTTACTTTGGTTTACAAGCTACAGCCACACTCCAAAATACTCACTTTCATGTCAAACTGAAAAAAAAAATCATTTTCACCTGTATCATTTATCATTATGATTTGAACCCACTGTAAACAATGAATAAACCATCAAATCCTTTTGCTGACTCTATCAGTTTATCTTTGGCTCTGGCAAAGTCTTGATTTATAACAAAAGCAGCTCTGAACAATGCAGCTTTGGTTTCCATCAAAAATGTTGCAAATGTGGCCCAGCTCACTGGACAGAACCAAGGTTAAAACGTCCTGCACAGGACTAATTCAAATCCAGAGTTCTTCAAAAAAGGGCAAAAGGGAAGGTGTGAAGGAATGGATTTATTTACCTCATGGAAGGTTGATAAACAAATCATTTTTTGTCTTCTTTATTTTAAAACCTAATAATAAACAGTAATAACAAACTGTAGTATAATCTTAATAACTGTATATACATGTATAAATACACTGTAAATATAAAGTGACTTATTTGCACTGGTACTGATTCTTCAATTACAAACTCTAGTCCAACCTTCACGCACACAATATCACAGCACCATGTCAGTGTCACTAAAGCACTAAACCGTCTGCAGAAAGTATCCAGAGCCACAGATGGACTACCATCAGTAATTGTAGATCTGCAGAGTGCTTCTTTATGGTCAAACAAAACATAGTTTTTCTTACTCAAAAACAAACTCCACTAAATAAGTATCTTAACTTTACTCTTAACTCTGTATTCAGCTGAATCTGTCACAGGATTAAAGTCATTCAGGATGTAGATGTACAAACATAAACTGAAATAAAATTTTAGACACATCATGGCACATGAAAAATGATCTTACCAGAGTGGCTGAGGTTTGGCAAAAGAGCAGCCAGCAGGAGCATAGAGAGGAGAGCCATGGTGCAATGAGGAGAGTTTGTGATCTGCTAGGAGAGGAAGAGGAGCTTAAATAGCCACGTGGGTCTGTGTATCATGGTTTCATGTGTGTAAATTGCATACAAACACAACGCAGTGGAAAGAATTGTAACCTCAAAAACCTCACTGTCCAGTCAATTGAAAAAACAACAACAACAACAAATACTGAGTAGACATAAAACATCCCAACATTTTATTAACATAAAGATAGTTATTAATAAGATGGTTTCTGCTGGTGTTGAAGGTGATACCCCATTTTGTATGTTACACCAATGTTTATTCTGTAAAAAAGTGCAGTTAGTAAAATCAAGCAAAGATCTTTTTAGTGATAATATATAACCAAATGTTTTGACCATTTCTCTTAGAATATGATTGCACTGAGCCACAATAGTCATTAAAGAAGTCAGGTACTGAAGTTCAATGAGATGTTCTGGATCACAAAAACTCTTTAGCAAATGCTGGAGGAGCAAATATTTTATTTTTTTTTTTTTTACTTTTTTTTCAAGCATCCCACGGATCATGACCCAGGCAAAACAAGTGTTTACTACATTATAAAATATAACTAACATAACTGACAATATTTAAAATTAAGTTCTCCATTCCACCTAGGGTTAGAAGTCTCATTTCTTGTTTGGAAATAAACACAAAAATGTCAGTATTTTCTCTTTTAAAAAACTATGATAACATCTGTATTACTTTAATGTGTAGCCTATTTTGGTGTCAAGGTTTAAGTAGATGTTTATGTTTGATGCTATTTAGTGTTATCTGATTCTATTAAAACAAAACAGGTACACTGCACCTGGAGAGTGCTTTAATTAAGCAAAATGCAAAGACCTCTGGAAGCAACAGCCACACATTTCATTGTCTCATTATTTTCACCCTCTTTTCAGGGAAAACCTCCTATGTACACATCGACACTGTGCCCACTGATTAGCACAAAACCTACTAAATATGTTTTAAAAAAACCTATCTCTGACACTCCACGACACTGCATCTGGTCTTGTTAAGAATAATAATAATTTGGACATATTTGTCATGCATGGGAGAAGGTTATGTTAAAAATAAGTTGATAAGTCTTGCAAAATATCTGCAACACCTACAGTTTGTTATCAGTGCTAAAACAAATGGCCACAACCCCAAACACGTACACAATTACAAAAATGGTTGCAACATAACAACACTTATGGCTGCATAAGTCACACAATTTCATGCTCATTGACAGACAGACAGAGTTGAGTGATTTTTCAAGTTCATTATATCTTGCAAAAAATTCAACCTAGATTAAAGGTACAATTATGGATATATATCTTTACATGTACAATATTGTACTTAAAATCCAGTTTTATACCACATAGCTTACATTCAATTCCCTTTTCCAAATGCACTCACAGGGACTAGATTGCAAAGTGTAGCATCAAAGGGCCCTGTCTAGACTTGATTTTAAACAAACTCATTCTTCATTATCTTCACTTCACTGATACAACATTAAACAGACATACTGTGAAAAATACATTTTTCAGTGCACTTATACATTAATTTGGGTATATGGAGACAATCAACACAAAAACTTTTAAAACAATCCAGTCAGTCTTTGTGTTACTTTGTGTAGCTACTTTAATAGCTACTTTGTGTTGGTCTATCACTTAAAGTCTCAGTTAAGTACATTTATGTTTGTGGTAAGGTAACAAAACGTGAAAAGTTTCAAGGCTATGAGTACTTTTGCAAGCCACTGTAGAAGGCAATGCTAGATTTGTGTAAGAGAGAGAAAGACAGAGTGTGTGTCCCCAGCCCGTCTTTCAGGTGTGTATTCCTCTAAAGTGTGTGTAGAAGAAAGGGAGTGAGAACATCCTTCAACTGACTTAGTAATACCTGCATTTTTATTTCTTTTACAGCTCTCAGGGCCCAGTGAACCATGTGCTGCATAGCTACACTTCACCCTGATGAATGTGTCCATAATAACAGAAACAATGTTGCATTATATTAGTTATTATTAAGTTCCTAAACAACTGATTGTATGGATACATATAAATGATTCTCCTTTACTTGCAAGTACTCGCAATACTGCATCAGTGATCAGCAAACAATTACTGATAGTTTTTAAGTATCTAATTATGAATACAAGATCAGTAACTTTACACATACCTGTTGGGTCACAAAAATAATAAATAATAGTGGTGTATAAGTAATTAGTGCTTCATTAAGGTAGAACAGTGTAAGAAACTAATGCACATGTTGAAGATATGGCACCAAGTACTTAAACTTATCCTGTTATGTGTAAGCACGTAGTTTTGTGTAGTTTGTGTATGTAGGTTTGGGAGATTTTTCCAGGTGTAGCTTCTTCCTTGAATCAGTCTTGAACAGAAGACCAATGACCAGTTATAAGCTAGCTGTTGACTAACACAGTAGTCCCCAACCAGTTAATTGCGACTGATAAAATGGATCTTCCAGATCCTGCAAGTCTGTTGGGACCAGGCAACCTATCCAAATATTAAAGGAACCCTAAGGAGGCGAGAATGGACTTTCTCTCTTTCATAAATGGCAAATTAATCCCACACCACACAGTCTCAAAAAAAAGTAACTTGAGGTTCTTGTTTGATGTGTGGAAAATGGGTCACAAAGCAAATGTTAATGATTGGTAAAAAGGAGTGATTTTATTTGGGCGTGTTTAACAGTTTGCATGCAACCATGTGTAATCTGGTTATACTTGAACACTTCTACAGAGATCTAGATCTAATTAGGTCAGTGGTTTTCAGACCCTGGGTTATAAGCCACTGTTGGATCCAGGGGTAGTGATGAGATAAACAAAACTCAGAGCTAGAAGAAACTGTAGATAAGAGGTTGGCAACAAGCAGTTCTGGTGCTTGTTTTTAAGTTAAAGATAAATGTGTGTCTTTAGTCTAATGTGTTGTAGTACCTTGCATATCAAGTGGCATTCCAACATTTTAGTATTATTCAGTTTTAGAGTGGAAATTATTCAGTGTGAAAAATGTTGGGATATGTGTTAATATACAATAAAACAATATTTTAAATCTTTATTAAACTGACAAACTGCAAAGTTTACACTGAAAATTTTGAGTTAAAATATGAAGAATTTGATGCCTTTATGCCATTCCAAAATAAACCTCCAAAAATTCAACATGAGTAATTAGAATTGTATGAAAACGCCAGCCTGCTTTTTCATTATTTTTTTTAATATATCAAGAACAGCTTCTTTGGGAAAATGAGAGAAAACAGGATAAATTCATACTCTCCACACTCACATTCACATAATCTTACACTTTAGTTCCCAAACAATGTCCAATGATGACAGCTGCAGTAGTTCTTGGCTCTTTCTTATTTCTCATGCTTTTTGTTTCTCACACATGTGCTCAACCACAGCATTTCCGTAACCTACCGTGCCAATTAGATAGTTATTAAAATATGATGTAATCTCTGTCATAATCTGTTAGATTATAATCTGTCAAACACAGGATGATCGTCAGAAACGTGGCTCATGTGCAGCCACTGCTGCAATAACCTTATAACCTTCTGACTCTGATTCTTAATTACTTTACCCATTTAAAATAAATGGGTTTGGAATTGACAGTATGTCAATGATGATGTTTGTTGTAGACAGGGAAACTTAACGTTAGCTGTTCTAACAGCCCTTGAAAATAAGATCACCCACAAATCATACAGTTAATTACAAATATTTAAACTTCATATCCCCAGCTTGTGTTTCAATTTAAGTTGTTCACTCTTAAGAAACTCCTCTCTCTTGTGAAGTTCTCTCCATTTGAATCAGCAGTGTGCCCCAGTTACATACTTTAAAGGCTGAATGATAGCAATCTTGATGACTCACTACCCATGCTGACTTAACACACATTGAGGAAGCAGCATGCAAAATACATTTTAAAATGATTCACTGACCCACAGATGTGATGGGTGGTACTGTACTGCCAGCCGCCAGCAGGAGGACTAGTCAGCGCAGGGGAAGACATGCTTCAGTTGGGTCCTAAAACTGCAATTCCCAGAATTCCTGGCCATGATCAGTATCAACCAGCCACAGGTATGTAGCACTCTATAAAAACATGCCGGAAGCCTCACTCTTTGTCACACCTTTGTAGAAGAGTGACTGGTAAATATGGGCATTTTGCTAACAATTAAAAAAAAAACAGAGAGTGAGAGAGAAACCCAAAAATGGAAAGGAAAACCTTAAAGTAAAACAGTAATTATAATCATACACAAGATAAGATGTAAAATATCCTATGCTAATCCATTAGAGGTTCACACAGGGTCCATCCCACTCTCTTCCTACCACATAATTTCTATTGTTCCAATCCTACAGCTACACCATAAGGTTGCTGTGGCCTTTTATGATCCAATCAGCAACCAGCTACCCTTATCATCTATGGTTGCTCATTGAGCCCATCGCAAGAGTACCCAAACCACTCACTGCATCACTAACTCTTCACAGGGGTCATCAGGTAGGCACCTCCCCTCATTACTGTTTCACTGATTTAAGCCCACAACACCTCTAGAAGTCTCAACAGTGAAGTCTGGCATCCCAGACCCACCCCCCTCCAAGCCAGCTTTACATTCCTACCTTACCCTTAAGTATCAACAACCATAAGTCCACACTGGCCTTCCTGGTGACTAAGGCTGTACCTAGCCCCACTGGCACCGGTAATGCATGTTCAGTGCCACCAGTTCCATGTGATCTTTTCGTGCTACAACACCAACCACAACAGCACCTCTACAGTGCATTTCCCCAACTAGTCTGTGTTCTCCTTATCCACAAACACACATTAGACCTTTCAGCTGTTTTTTTTGATAACTCCTTCACAGCTACCCTTAGTTTCCGGCCCCTGATGCCGAATTGCACAAGCAGGAATGTGGCAGACTTGGCTACAAATTCCATAACACCTATCTCCACCGGTCCAACATGTACCTGCCACCTATGTTCCCTCAACTCAGCAGCCAAGTCCACATACGTCAGCTTCTTCCTTTCGAATTCATCTACTAAAATTAAAGAAAGGAGAAGTTTTGAATTCATCTTTTTTATTTCAGAAAGCTGTTTTTTGCTTGTACACACCAAGAGTGGTATTTCCTTTTTTTGTTTTTCCCTGCCTTTTTTCTTACACCTCTTTTGAGGTAATTTTTCCACCCATAACCCAACTCTCTGCTGAGCACAGGTTGGGATACAGTACAGAATCCTATCTAACACATAATTCACCACAGTTGCATAAGCACAAAATGAATCACTAAATACTGGTTCTGTTCTGATCAACTAATTAAAATAAATAAATAAATAAATAAAACAATATCATTCTGCACTGTAAACCCTAATAAGTTAAGTTTACTCAAATAATTTGAGGTAATTCGTTGCCTCAAATGAATTAAGTTTTCGAAACTTGGTTATTTCAGTAAGTTGTAATAATGCATTGAGTTCAACTAACACATGTCTTTAAGTTCAATAGACAATCCAAAGTACCTGACACTCAATATGTTGTGTACTTTTAACTTAACTTTTTAAGTTAATATAACTTCTGCACAGCTGATTAAATTAGCTCAGTTAAGTTAACTGCAATGATTATAAAAAGTTATTGTAACTCATCAAGATAAGCACATTGAATGAATTTTATACCCAACATTTTCTAAATTACGGTTTCACTAATATTACAACTGGAATAAATCCAAATAAACATAATTAATAACAAATAATAATAATTACAAACAATAATGATATCAAATTATATTTTAATTAAAATGAGCGGCAGTTTCACACAACAGTTTAAAAAAAAGTGACAAAACTTTGACAATACTTCACAAAGCTCCATGCAGTGCGAATGTACACCTCGGAAACATTTGTTTTACTGCACACTTCATTTAAAACTTCACAGTGAAGAACACTGAAACAAATGAATTTTGGTACAAACAAAGCATAACCCACAAGATAATTTGGTACAGATTAAAGGCACTGTACCATTTAACTGGCATTCCATCTGTGCATACAATCGTTAAAATAAGACATTGCTGATACAGAACCACATGTTTTTTTTTTTTTTGTTTTTTTTTTAAACCAAGTCTCTCAGACAAAAACTTTCAATATTAAGGAAGTGTTTGCAATTAAATTACAAAGATTTTTCCATGAATTACTCCCTGTGTTAAACTGTTAAACAATGTAACAAGTAATTACAATGGCTGATAAAGCTTCTTGTTGACTCATAAAGAAATAAAAGCTTTTTGTTTTAGTGCATGAACTAATGCAAACATTTCAAGAAGAGAGAGGAAAGAAAAAACAAATACACCACCAAGTTGACAATGTTCATTTTGTAACTGCCCAATAAAAACATTGAATCTCAAAATGCCAAGGTGTTAACCTTGAATGGAAATTAGAATAACAAGTTATATTCCAACTGTTGACCATTTCTACTTGTCCTTTCATCCTCAATTACTTACAGTGTGATCTACTATGTTTAAATGATGCAAAAATAAAAATAGTTCTTTTCTATGTTATAGCAGTGATGTATTAGAACCTATTTACTATTTTCAAAGATTAGCCATTTCTTAATACCCAAAATAAAGACAACTCACTAGCTGGATTATCAGTAATGATAAATCTGCTGAACAAAAACTAACCAATCAACTGCTTTAGAGAAGGAGCTGATTTAACAGAGACTGCAAT
Source organism: Hoplias malabaricus (assembly GCF_029633855.1). Classification (NCBI taxonomy): domain Eukaryota; kingdom Metazoa; phylum Chordata; class Actinopteri; order Characiformes; family Erythrinidae; genus Hoplias; species Hoplias malabaricus. Next base: position 18,621,670 of record NC_089815.1, on the reverse strand, counting down.
TTTGGTTTTAGTTTTTTGTGGCCTAAACCTAATATCACCCGCTGGATGAATTCAAATGTGTAGCTCATACACTTTGGGTAGTCAAGGTGTAATGCGTAAGTGAGCCCAAACAAAAGGCACATAGCTTGTGGGAGGTCATGAAGATTGTCCATCACAACTTTACCCTCAAGGATGATCCCCACAGACAATGGATTCAAGCACAGGGAGTGAGGATGATGCCCTCCTTCATCACGCTCCACAATGAGGATCCCAGAAGCAATACTGCTGAACATCTGTTCATCATCAGCATCCTTAAAAACAAGTCAAAACATTACACGTCAGTCATTCAAACACACTGCATTATGTTACAAAAACAAATCTGAAAAAGTGGTGTTGTATGGAAAATGCAAATAAAAAGAAAGCTTTCTAAAATTCACTCTTCTATGTCATTGCAAACAGAATGGATATTTTTTTCTCCGGCCAACATCCATTCATGACATCCAGGCCTGCAGCATATTCCAAAAAAATGTTGACTGTGCAATTTATAACTTATACCCAAATGTATTGCCTGTTGCTCATAAACTTTATAACTGTGAAATTATAAATGGATCCTTGATTATGATTATTAGCATATAAATAGTGTTGTTTAACAGTAGGATGGCTGATAAAATATTTTAGATCACAGAATGTTAGTAAACAAAAAAATTACCTTTTAGGACTTCCTCTTGTATATAATTGCTTAAACATTCACTATATTTTCAGCTACAAAATAAGAATACACTATATTGCCAAAAGTATTTGCTCACCCATCTACATTCTACACTCATTGCCCATTTTCTCAGTTCCACTTACCATATAGCTGCACATTGTAGTTTTACAATTACAGACTGTAGTCCATCTGTTTCTCTACATACTTTGTTAGTCCCCTTTACTCTGTTCTCTAATGGTCAGGACCCCCACAGATCAGGTACTATTAGGGAGGAGGGTCATTCTTAGCACTGCAGTGACACTGCAGTGGTGTGTTAGTGTGTGTTGTGCTGGTGCGAGTGGATCAGACACAGCAGTGCTGCTGGAGTTTTTAAACACCTCAGTGTCACCAACCAAAAATGTCCAGTCATCCTGTAGGCAGCATCCTGTGAGCACCGATGAAGGATTAGAGGATGACTAACACAAACTGTGCAACATTAGACAAGCTACTGTCTCTGACTTTACTTCTACAGGGTGGAGCAATAACTCCACTCACACCAGTACAACACACCACCATGTCAGTGTCACTGCAGTGCTGAGAATGACCCACCTCCCTAATAGTACCTGCCCTGTGGGGGTCCTGACCATTAGAGAACAGAGTAAAGGGGACTAACAAAGTATGTAGAGAAACAGATAACAGAAAACTACAACGTGCAGCTATATGGTAAGTGGAACATAGAAAATGGGCAATGAGTGTAGAGAGTAGATGGGTGAGCAAATACTTTTGGCAATATAGTGTATATAGCTTAACTTACAAAGCATGTCTTGAAGAAATCTTCTGGATTATCTCCAAGGATGACAGAGAGTCCTCTTAATGCTAGGGTTCGCAGGACTGTTGGCTCTGAGATCTTGATGGGAAAATAAAAACAGTAATAAATAGATATCAGTATATATCCCACTTGCTAAATCAGTTGTGAAACACATTTTGCCTTTCATCAATGCTCAGTTTCCTAATGCAGGACCAATACTGGCTTGCTGTTTTTGAATGGAGGAGATTTTTTTTGCACAATTATAAAAAGGAAATCTTCTTTACATTGTTTAAATAATTTAGGGCAAATGGGCAACTAGAAATGCTGCCAAACTACTTGGAAAAATTTTTATATTCATTTTTATTCAAATTATTGACCTTCTTTACCTTCTCCTATAAAGATTCCATTTTAGAAATGCATGTATTTCTTTGGCCATCAGCAGTACACATCATACGATAAGGGATTGAACAGTGACAAGTGTTTGACATGCATGCTAGCCAAATGATTAGTCTGTATCTGCACTTACAAAATGCATCTCTTACACAGATAGTAAGTTACTAAGTTATAGACTCCTAATAGTGGCTAATAAGCACACAACAAACTATAAAATAGAAAAGTTTACTTAAATAAGAAAAATACATACATGAACATTGGCTTGCTGTAGAAACCTTGACAGAATATGTCCAGTAAGTCCCCTCTTGGTCCTGAAAACCTCAAGGAGTTGACAGTTGTGTTGATCAAGACCTGCATAAAAGTTCTGCTTTAAATCAATCCCAGCAATTCTGGTGAATTCCATGTAAACCTTATAGAGAGAAGATGAAAAAAATCAAAAATGTGTTCAAAAGACATCATTCCCTTTAAAATAATATTTGGTCACAAATTCATACCTGATTTTCTTGGAAAAGAGCAGGCCATCGTTCCACTAGTTGGCACATTGCAGGTTTCTTCTCCACCACTTCTTTTCGGCGAAGGGCAAAAGAGAGATCCATGTTTTGTTTTACAGTCATCACATTTGGAGTTCTTTTCCGCATTTCTTCAACCAAAACAATGCGGGCAGCTTCAAGGCTAGTTTGATCACGACCATCAGGGGAGTCTGGCAAGAAATTTATCTCACATTTTTTTGCCTTTTTTATATTCTTTCTTGATGGTTCTCCATCAGGTAAATTCATTCCACGTTTTCCACCATTGACTGCAACATCATGGCTTCCTGATTTCTGCCGTTTGGTCCTGTAGTTTCCCTTCTTAAATTTGAGGCTGTTTTTCCATCCACTCCAACCATTGCGTGAACCTCTCTCTGTGAGACATGGGTGTTTCTTTACAAGTGCAGCAGCAACCTCATCATATTCTGCATCATCTGGATATGCTTTGAATGTGTACATTCTTTCAGCTATTCTCTCCAAGATTTCGTGCTTGAGCTCTTTAGTGACTTTCAGAAGAGTACCATCTTTGAGATGAGACAAGTTTCCCTGTCGAAGCCTATATTCTACATCGACGCTGAAAAGTGGGACATCAAACTCGTCTGGCCATTGACCTATTCTTTGAAGAGATGAAGAATTAGAAAGTATCTCAGAGTCAGCATTGCTGAGTGAATCACTCAGTTGCTCAATGGGTGCACCTATAGGCAGTATCTGTAGTGTAGGGATAACTTTCAGTGTAGGTTTTTCAGGAAGCTCTGATATGTCGGTCAGTTTGCACAACGAGTTATTGAAATCTGGATCCTCAAATTGTAGTGTGAAATTAAAATCAAATACCAGAGTTTCTTGAAGTTGGCATATTAACTCTTCAACTGAGGCTGGTTTTGCATGCAAAATTACTTTCCTAATGTCAGCTTCTGAGACAATGACTCTCATGAGCATTCTTGAATTTGTAGCCATCTAGTAGAAAAAACATAAAATTAATAGTAAATAAAAAGATTACCCTTTCAGCAAAAAATAAATCGCTTTGGTGTCACCATCAGTTTTCCTTTTACTCTGTAAGCTGACAGGGGAATCATCATTTAACTCTGATTTCCGAATAACACACAGAGGTGGGAAGCTATCATTGCACACTTCATATGATCGGAAATGTTCACTGTACCATGCCGTCATTGCTTTGCATACAAAAAGGATCTCTGTGTTGATGGCAACAATCTGTGTTACTGTCACATCCTGGCCCTTTCTTGTTTGTTTTCCCCTGCCATGTGGCTCTGTTTGTCTGTCATTGTCCATTTCTCCGCCTTTGTCCCGCCTCTGTTCCGCCTTCTTTACCCTCGTTATCTGTGTCAGGTGTGTCTAGTTTGTTCTGATATTTAAGTCAATTTCCCTCACTTCCTGGTTGGCGTTCATTGTTCATTGTTCTTTGTACTGTTTCGTGTATCGGTGTCCGTACCCGTTTCCTTTCCCTAGCCAAGTCGTGTTGTGTGTTTCATTATCTAGTATGCCTGTCTTTGTTTGTTAGTTTGTTCTATAATAAAGTCTGTGTTATTAGTGTATGCATCCACCTCAGTCAAGTTCGTCCCTCGTACCTGACAGTTACCTGTTTGAATTCAGGGAGCCCTGAACACGAACCAGCAGAGAGTATCATATCTGCACTGTATTTAATTCAATCAATAGAGACAGAATTTGCAACAAGAACTGAAGGGGTCTGTGGAGCTACTTCATCAAATGAGTTCTGCATATTCTCAGGATATGATGAGACCAACGCAGATCTAACCTTGTCCATCTCAATGCAGGGTTGGAAAAATGAGCTGGAATCCAAATGTAAAGCCAATATTTTTTGGTGTTTGGTGGCCAATGTAAGAGCAACATTGTAATTTTGAGAGACACGAATTATCTTTTTTAATACCTTATGCTTGCCCTCAAAACCCATTGTCCACACAGAGGACCAAACACTCTAATCAGTTCAGGATAATGTTCCACAAAATGGTGTTTAGGTCGCAAGTGAAAATTGGGGAAAGTACTTTGCAACACCTCTCTGTGCTCAGACAATTTACTTTAAATTAATTAATTAATTTATTTAAACAGAATCCTCAGTGTGTCTTGGTGCCACAGACAGTTCCACAATATCTTTGAGAAGCATTAGAACTTCCCATGCACTGTCTCCTTTAGGGACACTGTGACCAATGATAAGTCGTAGCAGCCTAAGTAGTGTCCAATTTTCATGGCCATTTCCACCAATTGTCCCTTTGCTAGAAAAGTTCTTAGCAATTTGCTGAGGTTGGTCAAGTTTTGTCAGTGAATGAATATGCAAATAACTTGATTGCCTGGTTAAGGAAATCTAAAGTGAAATACTTCTTGGCAATGAAGTCTGAAATGCATAAACAAAGCTCAACAGGAACAATCCCTTCCAAAAGATCATTTAATATGTCAGGAGGGTAGCCATTGATGCATTGAAAATGTTCCAAATTATCTGTCAATGAGCATCCACCTTTCACACCATAGTGTTGACTCAAAGCAGGGTCTAGCCTCACCATTTCCACATGTTTATTGTGATTTTCTATAGTGCGAGGTTCAAAGTCTCTGGTACTCACCTTTCTGTTCTGGGCTTCACTTCTTGTTGCCATGCAGAACCTGCAGAATCGCTGTACTGTGAAGCTTTCTTGAAATCCTGCAAGAGAGTGAGCTCCTAAGTTATCAGCTGAAACATATAAAACTGTCCCCCTGACACTTTTCCCCAAATTCTCAATATATACACCATGCTGTTCTAATGAAACCAGGTCTTTGATAAGTGGCTGCAAAACTTTGGCATAACCATGCTCTTTCACTGTAACTGTATTGCACAAGAGAGCGAGCTGAATTGTATGGAGCGTGGACCTGTACTTTGAAGGAAGGTTTGAAATCACCCAGTACACTGCACACATTTTGTGCTTTTTCTTTGAAGTTCCTAGTGGATTTGAAATTTCAAAATCATCAATGTAAAGACCAAGAGCAATTCTGAATTCTTCTGTTTTGAAAAAGTCATTTTCCCTGAAACTAGAACCATCCATGACAGACTGGAATTCATACAGGGAATTCATTTGAGTTGATAGGACACTATCCAGAACATCTTGCTTGTTTAATAGCTTCTGCAGCATTGACTGTACTGGTACATACACAACATATTTCCTGCCCTTATCAACCACATATTCCACTGGCATTACTATCGGAAACTCTCTCAAAACATATGATGCTCATCTTTTCGAGGTAGATAAAGGACCATCTGTGCCACAGAATTTCAAAAGGACATTGCTCTCTGAAACTGTGTTTACTACAGCTTTAATGACTGAATCATTTATAGTGTCATAATACTTTGTGAGAATACCCTTAATTGAGTCATGTAGTAAGGGCTGTGACAACTGATATATTTGATTAAGCTGTTGAAGAATGGTTTGTACATGAAGAATGGTTTGCATATTTAAAAAAAGAGATGCTAAATTATGCTCCAACTGACTTGTTAGATCCCGAAGATCTGTAACTGTGGATTCTTCAGTATCCTCTAGCTCAAGAGAGTCTACATCTGACATTCTTTCTTGTGCAAGATCATATGCATGATCTTGAGAAATTTCTGAAATTATTTCAGACTTAAACATTCTCCAAGTGTGTTGTTTAATTTGATGAGCATTGAATGTTGAATACACAGTAGTTTGGAAACTGCAGTCTGCAAAAGGACACTGTACTCTTTGATTAACCCTTAGATGAATACTGCGAAGGTGAGAAAAAAATCTGCCATAGTGCAAGGCTCAGTAAATTCACACAGCTGACAACTGAAACTTAACTTAGAACTTTCAGTTTGGTTATCACGAGAGTTTGAGTGGACTCTAGATAAATGAGTCCTAAGGGCATTCACAGATTTAAATGTGCACATGCATTTATCATGAAGGCAGGGGAAGGGGACAGTTCTTGTGTAGCCCCCATGTTTTAAGCGATAATGCCTTAGTAGCTGTGCTCTTTTTTCAGTGCTGAATTGACAGTATTTACATTTCCACAACATCCTTTCTCAGTCTGCAAGATAGACAAACGTGAGCGAACAAGCTGTTCAGTCTGCCTTCCTATAAAGCCACATGGGAATGCCGTACTAATATAAAGACTATATGAGTCTGGTTGAAAAAAGCGGTTAAAGCCACCCGAATGTAATTGAAGCATGAATAAAATGGAACGGAGCATCAAACTGTAACTAGCAAACTACAGCTCCAGTTAAGAAAGAACGGGTCAAAGAGTTTGCGTTTTTTGCATGAGACGTCTTGTTTGTCGTTAAAGCGGCTTAAAACGATGGCACAAATACATATCTATGGTCAATATCTAGCAGTCCAGGGTTAGCTTGGCTTACTTTGTGCGTCGTGAGACCTCAGCTTCACAGCCCGCCGAAAATTGGGAATGAGCAGCGGTATGATGAATCAGTTGAATCAGACGAAACAGAGCACAGTCTATCAAAAGGGCGAACACGAAAAAACTGACTCAGAAAAACATATCAAATGTCTTGAGGAATCATGAGCGGTGTAGATTTAATTAGCTAGCTACGTGTCAAATTAAACCCTTTTAACCATTTAACCGCAGCACTTTAGCGCTTGTTTAGTTATCGCTAGCTAGGTTAGGCTCCAACAGATAGAACTTATCCGGCTAGCTATCTGTTTTAACTGTTTGTTAACATTTGTTGACAGGCAGTTTTTGAATATGTTTTCAGAAAAAAAAACTTACATACAACTATACATGGGAATGCTTACTAAATACGAGAAAGGAAGTGAGGAAAATTCACATCTCCATCAGCCAACATGAACAGCTCTGTTGGAATCCGTGCCCGCCATTTGAAATGTTCTGAGACTGGGGGTGTTCACGTGACAGACAAGAAAGCTAAAACTTGGGTTATTGAGTTGTTTTTTCTTGTAACATCAAGTACACATGGTCATTCAAAGAGATAGTACAAACTACTTACCAAGATTAAGTGATGTCTGCTAATTGTAAGAAAATGAGTAATGTCGACTTGATTTTTTAAATGCATAGAGTGTTAGGTTTTACAGTGTGCCCTGCACTTAACATAACTGTGTGTGCAGCTGGAAGTGAAGAATTAATGTTCTTTTTAGACCGTTCCCAAAGTAATTAAAATTTAGAAGATCTCCAAAAGATCCAAAATACAACCTCTCTCCTGAGGGAGGCGTGCTCGTTCCGGAAGTTTTACAAAGACCAGTCGAGTGAAGTTCAAAGCAAATCAAAGTATTTCTTTTAATACTGGAAACAGGAGAACTAATACATAAGAAACGCAACCTAGTGCCCTTCCACGCAAAGTTCTGACCTTCCCATCTGACTCCACAGTTTTTATACCCCAAATGACGTATACCCTGCTGGCAAGGCGTTTCTGGCTGATTAACATATATTAATATGCATAATTAGACATGTTAGTACTCAGGTTCCTCGCGTGCAGGTTTCCCATGCACCTATGACCCCAAAACACTCATCATGCCCTTCTGACTCTGTAGGTTTTATTACCCACATTCCTTTTCTGTCACCAAGATTCAGAGGGGTCACTAATGGACTTAAGGTCACTGATGGACTTAAGGTCACTGAGATGCCCTAAAGTTCAACTCCCCCTTTTGGCTAACAGTTGTAATTTATGTGTTTCCTAAGTACAGAGAGGTCTAAGAATTTAGAAAGCTGTAAACACTGAGTCAGCATGCCAGTTAGTGTGCAGATTCTAAACTGTTTAAATGCATGGTTAAAATACTGGTTAATCATTCATATGAATACAAGGTTTCATACAATGAATATGTAATTATACTTTCTAATTTTAACTAATCATCATTTAAGGATATTTGTCCACTAACACAAAGTAATAAAATTATTTTTCACAACAATTCCCCCTTTTGACCTGTCCAACTGACAGGTCAATACATTTAGATAAATGGTAAGCAATTAATGTTAAATTGGTCTGCCTAGGTCACCCCCGGCTTGGCGAGTGACTTAGGTAGAGCGTGATGGCAGATTGTGGTGGTAGAGGGCAATTACACCGCTCCTGTTAGGAGTGGACACCTCTGTCCTACAACTCACTCTCTGGACTAAGAGATTACAATGAGCCCTATATGTGTATGTGTTAAAATGTATTCTTCATCCGTTGTTAAGGATCTGCGCTGGGGGCAAGGATAGACTTTCCTTGTCATGCCCCTGCCTCAGGGGATTATTCTGCCCCTATGTTGGTTGAGGCTGCTTGATCAGCCTCTTCTGAGGTGTTGTTTTCCTTCAGTGAATGTTTGATGTTAGGTGTTGGTGCGGCTCTGCACTGTGTGAGGTGATACCACTGTAAGCCTTTACCCTTCAGCCGGACTGCCCAACTGGTTCTCTCTGTCACCTGGTAGGGTCCTGTCCAGCGAGGTTCATACCACTTCCGCTTGATGACCTTCAGGAGGACCCAGGGTGAGACTGTCACTTCTGGATCCTTCTCTCCTTTCCTGCACCTGTATAGAGAAATCTTTACAAACAGCTTTTAGTTCTTCATATAGCTGTCGGTACTCTGCTTGAGGTAGTTTCTGGGGGGACGCAAGCGCGGTGGAGGGGCCTGGAAAAGGGATGCCCCTCCCTAATTCAAAAGGAGTGAACCCTATTGTTCTATTTACTGAACTACAGACACTAATTAAAACAATTGGAAGGGCATCAAGCCAATTCATGCCCGTGGTCAGTTTGATTTTTGCTAATTTGATTTTCAAATTTTGATTCATCCTCTCCACCTGACCTTGTGAGGCAGGATGATACACACAACCATAGCTATGGCGCAGCCCCAACGACTGCTCCACCCACTGCAGTGTTTTACTCGTGAAATGACTCCCGCTATCTGAAAAAATATAAAAAATAAAAAATTTTCCTAGGAAACCCATGGTTCGTAATCCAACAATTAATCAGAAACTTACAGACTGATTTTACATCTTCCCTCAGAGTGGGGAGTGCCTCTACCCACCCCGAGAATCTATCTACTACGACCAGGAGATATCTATATCTCCTAATGGGGTCAATCATATCTGTGTAATCCATTTGAATCTCATGTCCATGAGAATCTGGCAATGGAAACCTTCCTGGAGCTAGTTTAAATGCTTTTGCTACATTCTGAGTGTTACAAATCTGACATTTAGTGATGCGATCAACCACTAATGCTGACATGTATGGGTGCCACCATTGTTTTTAATTTTCCAGTGTTTTGTTGTTTTCCTATATGTGCCACTTCTAATGCTGAAATTACTGCTAGCAGTTCTGCGTTCTGCGCCGATGGGTTTTGTTTCACTTCGTCTGCAATAACTGTCTGAAACTCATGTGTTTCCCCCTTCGCTTCCTGAACTACTGCGTATCCTGCTCTGACTTCACCTGTATCTGCCCTGTACCCACACCCATCCGTCCATAAATTCCATGACCCTGGAATGGGTGTGGCTTGTAAGTCTGGTCTTACTTTTCCTTGCCTTTCCACCTCTTCCTCGCATTCATGTGGTGGACCTTCCAACATCCCATCTGCCATGTTGACTCCTTCGTGTGTATAGGTGATGTTGGGTGCAGTCAATGCTTTGTGAATGCGTCTCTGTCTCAATGGAGTGAGTGTGAACATCTGTGAGTTTATGTACGCTACTGCTCTATGTGTGGTTAGAATGCGCAATGGATATCCTGCTACCAAATGTGCTGTTTTCTAAACTAATTTAGTCAGTCCTGCTACATGTCTTGTGCACTGTGATTGTCTCCTCTCTATAAGGTCCAATGGGACACTTAAATACATTAGTACTGCTCTACCATCCCCCTTTTTCTGAAACAGTACACCATTAATCACAGTGTCTGTTTCAGAAACATCCATGTAAAAAGGTAATGAATAGTCAGGTCTGGCTAAGTCAACTGCAACAGATAAGGCTTATTTAACATCTATAAACACCTGTTCAGACTCCACCGTCCAATTCAGCTTACCAGACACATTTCTCATCCCTAGCGATTTCACCATGTCCCTAAAAGGTTATGTTCGTCCGACAAAGTCAGTAATGTATTGTCTGCTGTAACCAGTCAGTCCTAAAAATGCTAACATGTCTTTCACAGTTTCAGGTTTTGTTTGTGACAGTATAGCGGACCGGTGTGTGGCAGACAAGCCCATGGAACCCTGTGTAACTACTCTCCCTAAGAAAGTAACCCTAGATCTGCAGCACTGTAATTTCTGTTTAGATACCTTGTACCCTGCGTCTGCTAAGCATTGAAGAACCACCTTGGTTGCTTCAAGGCAGATCTCTGGTGTTTTAGCCGCCAAAGCAATATCATCAACATATTGTATCAATAAGGAACCTTCTGGCAGTTGGCATGAGTCCAGACTCCACCTCAGGGCCTGATTAAACAATCCTAGAGACAACGCAAAACTTTGAGGTAATCTAGTGTATCTGTATTGTATACCTTTATGTTCCGTGTTCACGGCAGTTAGTTAAACGGCGTTCCAGTGTGACTGACCTGTTGTTGTCAAAGTAAGAGCTGCGTAATGAGACTGAGGAATGCCATTTTAAAATTTAGAAGCTCCGCAATGTCTATTTTAGCTATTTTTAAACTTGTCTTTGCCTTAGGTCTTTGGAAAAGGCTAGCCTTACTAACCTCTGCTTCAGCCTGACATAATATTTCCTCCAGCTCTCTTTTCAACTGATTAATACCGGTGATTAAATAAGTTTTCTCCCCTGTATGTAATTTAGCCCACATTTCAAATCTCTGGAGCACACTTTTGTGCACAATATCCCGCTTTTTAAAATGTATTTCTCCCTGTTTTAATCCCTCATTTATTATTTCAATTTGTTGTACAAACGATTTCCATTCCCAATTCCCCACGCCGTAAATGGTGTTTTAATTCATTATGTGAATCACTAGTAGTAGCCATATTGTCTGTAAGAAGCTGATTAAAAAATTTGACCTTAACTGAATTGGTCTTCGTTCTAGTTCACCCTTTAATTGCAAATCAATTATCACCGCTAGGTTTCATTGCAATTCAGAGTGAACCAAAACAGTTTCCCAGCACCCACGCAAATCGCCCACGCAGCCGCCGCTGCTCTCAGCACAGTCCGCCTTAGTTTATATAAAAGAAAAAGTCCAAAGTTTTACAGTCAAGTTTACAAACTCAGCCAATAAAAGCAGAACCTCCTCAACCCTGTGAAGAATTTCACAGGTGGATAGAAAACATAAGTTCGTCTTCAAACACAGTATTGAATTTAAAAGCAAGTCAAGCCTAATTTCATGAAGTATGAAACCGACCCACGGACCGAAAAAGCTTATTAGTCAAAAGCTAATAACACGCCAATATATGAAATAAAATTTGTACTCAACAAAAAAGCTAGGAAGACAGGACAGTGAGCTCACAACACATAATTAAACAAAAGACTATTTTTAAGGTACGAAAACAAATTTCCAGACACACTCAACAGTCCACAAGCCACAGTTAAATCACAAGATATATTATAGCAAGCAAAAACAAAATTTTATGAACTACTGAATTTAGCAAGCAAGTTACAAAATATGTTTTGATGAACGAAAAATTGAAACCATGGCAGAAAATAATTTTTTTAATAATTTTTAGACTAACTACCATAGTTAAAAAATACAAACTAAACCGGAAAATAATATTCTTAGGACAATAAGCAGTAAACAAAATACAAAATATATTTTATCCACCACAAGTCTAAATTAACAATATCAAAGAAACCAGATTCAAAATTAGAGCAAGTGTTCAATTAACAATTTTCCCTTTATTCCCCATGTTTAAAGCTTACAGTTACCCCAATGTATCCTATTAATTACTCAGCTTTACACCTTGCTCACCTTTCTCCTATTCTCAACCTCTAAAAACGTCTTTCTGGAGCTCATTGTCTATATTTTCTTAATGTATAGTCTCCAAGAAAGCTCATTTAATTTACTTTATATATTTTGTTTTAAAACGTCTTCCGTTCAGGCTCATTGTCATAGATAAACAAACCCCTCATTTTATTGAGGTTCATATTCTTTAAATAACTGTCCTTGAACGAAGCTCATAATTTATACCATTACAAATTTCTTTCCCTATTAATTTCTAAATCTCTCTTTCTGACACTTTCCGTTCTCTTTAAACACACTCTCTCTCTGACACTCTCTAGGCAGAGATGTCCATTCCCCCCTTTTCTCTAAACACACTCACATAAAATTTATGGCTCTTTACAGCACATTGATAGTTCTCCACACACACACTCAAAAGCAACCGCAGAAGAAAAGGGGGTTGATCAGTCCCCCACTTTCTCCATTTTCTCCCCAAAAAAAAAAATTCTTTCAGCTGACACACACACATACACATACACAGCAAGACACTCCTCTATCGCCCTCTAGCGAGCAAAAACATACACGACAGTCATGTCTCATAACAGACATAAAACATGAATACACAATCAAATTTCATTAAAATATACAACAAATTGTGGCGGGAACAACATCCGCTCTTTTAATCATTTCGCGGGGACAACTTCCGCTGCTATTTTTAATATACTTCTGAGGAGACGAACTCTCACGGCCTACCCTTAGACCAGGCTATTAACATGAAACCTCGTCAGGTTCCGAGCTGAGGACGCCACCACTCTATCTCAGATGGGCACAACATCCATCTATACCATTTTTAAATACCATGATGGGCACAACATCCATCTATACCATTTTTAAATACCATGATGGGCACAACATCCATCTATACCATTTTTAAATTCCATAACCAAGCAACCCCAAATGTATAAACCAATAAAAAATTATAAAAACATATTTAAAATAAATTAGACCGCCTTCAGGCCTCCGCACCACTCTGATTTAGAAATTCCAATATGCAGAATTTGAATAAAACAGGGTCTGCTCACCCACCTCAATAAATTGCGGCCGCGAGTGGAAAGGAGTCCGAAGTCGGTCTTGTTCTCACACTTCCGCACGTCCGGGGTCACCAATTGAAGAATTAATGTTCTTTTTAGACCGTTCCCAAAGTAATTAAAATTTAGAAGATCTCCAAAAGATCCAAAATACAACCTCTCTCCTGAGGGAGGCGTGACCTTCCCATCTGACTCCACAGTTTTTATACCCCAAATGACGTATACCCTGCTGGCAAGGCGTTTCTGGCTGATTAACATATATTAATATGCATAATTAGACATGTTAGTACTCAGGTTCCTCACGTGCAGGTTTCCCATGCACCTATGACCCCAAAACACTCATCATGCCCTTCTGACTCTGTAGGTTTTATTACCCACATTCCTTTTCTGTCACCAAGATTCAGAGGGGTCACTAATGGACTTAAGGTCACTGATGGACTTAAGGTCACTGAGATGCCCTAAAGTTCAACTCCCCCTTTTGGCTAACAGTTGTAATTTATGTGTTTCCTAAGTACAGAGAGGTCTAAGAATTTAGAAAGGTGTAAACACTGAGTCAGCATGCCAGTTAGTGTGCAGATTCTAAACTGTTTAAATGCATGGTTAAAATACTGGTTAATCATTCATATGAATACAAGGTTTCATACAATGAATATGTAATTATACTTTCTAATTTTAACTAATCATCATTTAAGGATATTTGTCCACTAACACAAAATAATAAAATTATTTTTCACAACAGAAGCTTGTATCAATAATATGTGCACCTAACAATAATTAGAAGAAATGTCTAAAAATAATGTATTGGCCCTCTTGCCACCATAGAAATCTGGTTATGTCAACCTTACACCAAATGACTTTTCAAGTGATTTCACTTTTGCAGACAAATTTTCAAAGTAGGAATAAAATAATGTGAATATTGATGGAATTGTGGCATTTTGATCATTTGGTGTGAGGTGTTTAGGAGAGCTGTTTTGATTTAGTCTTTTTCTTGTCTTGACATGCCAATTAAATGTGTTTAATATATCACAAGCCTTAGTCTTTGCTCATGCAAATCGTGACATGAACATTGTAAATTACCAATAAACACTGCATTATACTGTATTTACATTATATTATTTTGCAAAATAAAATAATACATTATAAGTCCTGGAGATAAATGGTGCATTTGAATCAACACAACTTAAAAATCTGTACACAACTTAAAAATGTACTGAATATGTGCTCTTGAGAGTACCACCACAGAGTTTTTTTTTTTTTTTTTCTGAGACAGAATCGTGTAGCAGTCTTGCAATTAGTGACGCTGCAGGATTTTCAGTTTTTGTAAAATTGAAGTTTGTGACTAAACACACTTTAACATTGTCCTTAAAGGTAAAGGGGTGTCACATTTTAGTCTTTTAAAAGTCTTCTCAAGCCTTCTAATATATATAGGTAGCATTGGAACTTCACAGTTTTATAAAACCTTATTTGGTTAGAGATAAGGTGATGTGTCTAGCTCAGATTTTTTCAAATGTTTGGGTACGATTGGGGCAGCTAGGAGAAGCATGCTGTTCATAAGAAGCTGGAAGTCTCTTTCTTTGTTTTTGAGATTGCCACCATTGGTAAAGTAGCAAATAAAAGGCCTGGGTATTATTATTTTTTTTTTTTTTTACTTTTTTTGTACTTGGTTTTGTGAATTAATTTATTTCCTGAAAATATGTAGCATCCATTGGAACTGTAAATTAAATAAGTGAAGAGTGGTCTATCATCTTTGTGCAGGACTCCATGCAGTTGCAGATTGATACCTGGGAGTAGAGATGAAAGTCTAAGGCAGAGTGGCACAGTTCAAAATAGCGGTAACACGTTTAAATTAAAGTAAAAGTAAATTACGTTTAAGTACTGTTAAGTAAGCCATATGTAAAGGGTATGATAGTAGAAATATGTGGTTATTACTGCACTGTAAAACATTATAGCCTCATTAAGTTACATGAACTTATTATTTCTCTTCAGTTTGACATGTCATTACAAGTTTTTAATAATGAACTCAAGTTTTTCGGTTTTCCAAATTTAAAATTAGAGTAATCTATTGTCTTGACTATTTGTGAGTTTTGTCTGCGTTGTCAATGTTCATTTAACTCATGTCTGTAAGTTACACGTTGAAAAAAATAAATGAAAATTGGGAGGAGGTGCAATGCAGATGATCTATTAAACACTTGGCGCCATTTTTTCACTCTACAGAACAATTAGTAGAAAACCATTAAAACATTATGCTTATCAGTTTTCACACCGGATAAACCTCACAATTCCAGTTAAATAATTACATAATATTTCAGATAAAATATGGACTGTGTTGACTACTTCCAGTGGCGGAGCGACACACCTGACTAAGGATTAATTTGAGGCAGAGTGCAGATTATTCCGCTGAGCGTTGTGGAATGTTCGCGAAAGGAAGGTGAATTCCCGCAGAAAACACGATGGCGGGGAGGTGAATATATATTTTTATAGTATTTTTTGCTGACAAAGTAGCTAATTCCCCTTTCTTGCGTGTTGAAAGGATAATAATTCCTCATATTAGATAGCATTTACATGTTTTTTTTTTCTGTTTGTCCAATCCTCGAATAATTGTTAATTGCTGCTGACTGCTGCTCGAATAATTAATTGCTACCATCGGTGTTCGTTTTTCCGCTGCACAGCTCGCCGTTTTTTGCTCTGAATACGTTACGCACACCAGAGAATTATACAGTGTTATACAAGTTATACTCTGAAGTCAGGGAGATTTTCCACAGATTTTAATCCGAAAATTGAAAGTGTAGAAAAGAGTAGTTGTGTAATTCCAGTGGCGGAGGGACACACCGGACTAATTTGAGGCAGAGTGTAGATCACTTCGCTGAGTGTTGTGGGGAATGTTCGGGAAAGTAAGGTGAATTCCCGCTGAAAATACAAAGACGGCGAGGAGAATGTATTTTTTGCTGATAAAATAATGATGTTGCCCCTTTCTTGCGTGTTGAAAGGAGAATAATTTAGTTAGTTAGCGTTTCAATGGTTTTTTTTTTTCTGTTTGTCCAATCCTCAAATAATTGTTAATTGCTGCTAATTTGTTGCTGACTGTCATTACCATCGGATTCCAGTGACGGATGGACACACCGGACTAATTTGAGGCAGATTGTAGATTACTACGCTGAGAGTTGTGTGGAATGTTCGCGAAGTAAGGGGAATTCCCGCTGAAAACACAAAGGCAGCGAGTAGGTAGCTAGCTAGCAATATGTGTATTTTTATATTTGTGAATTTGTGCTGATAAAATGTAGCATAATGGTGTTGCTAAGTTCTTGCGTGGTGGAAAGAGAAATGTTCTGCATAGTAGACATTACCATGGGTTTTCTGTTTATCCAAGCCTCAAATAATTGTTGATTGGCTCAGTCATTACCGTCGGAATTCGTTTTTCCGCTGCATAGCTCTCCTACTTTAAGCACACCAGAGGGATATACGTATAGGCGGTAAGTTATACTCTAACGTGTGGTGAGGGAGGTTTTCCACAGAAGATTTTAATGTTTTAGTTTCGACAAAGAACCGAAGAGTATTAAACGATTAAAAAACTGAGGAACAACGAGTAACTCGTGCCGATATCAGTCTGAGATCCTTTTATTATATATGCTTTGAAAAGCTTAATTTGTTATTCACCAGCATCTCGTTTTTTTCCCCCCTCTCTCCCCACCTTAAGTGGTGCCTGCATATACAGTGAGGCGCCAATTAACCAAATTGTGTTTCTCTTAAATATCTATTCATCCCCTGATTAATCTGTGTGTATTCTGAGATGGGGGATGTATTGGAAATTTTGAAATTATTCCGGTGTTATTCTGCACCTCAGGACGCACATATTAATGGTCTGATTTATTTTTATGTTAGGATATAACTGCAAGTTACGATTTGATAGAGACGGGGCAGATCATTGCTGCATGCTGCCAACTTCAAAGGATTTCCCATGGTATCTTACAAATACTATACAAATAAGGCACACCAAAATTACAGGGTAAGTACCTGTTAAGTAAGGCGTAAGATAAAATAAGTACTGAGTAAACAAATGGTATAGTAGAAATATGTGCTTATTACTGGGTAATAATCTTACAAATACTTTACAAATAAGGCATGTAACTACGTTCTGAATCCATTTGTAGTTCTCAGCATAATTATAGATTACAAAATTGAATAAAAGTATGACATCACTGTACTTCTGAATGTAATTCTATATCATTTAAAATTATTTACAATGCACATACAGGGAAGGACATGGTCAGCTACTTTAATTACAGACACTAGCAGAGTTTCATGGTGCTATGTACTCATTAGGTTCAGGACATGTGATTTACAATGATCATCATTACATACTTTGGAGATATTTTACACTTTTTTGCCTATATGTATTAAGCCATTTTATGTACATAGCTGACTAATGATGAAATGGGTGTTTCTCTTTTGCTCTTCTTCCTTATTTGTAAAATACTCAGTAATAACCACACATTTCGAGCATCATACTCTTTACTTATTCAGTACTTATTTTATCTTACAGCTTATTAACAGGTACTTACTCTGTACTTACCCAGTAATTAGCAGGCTGTAATTAAAATGTTACCCAAATAAGAGCTGCATTGTGATGCTCCACTGACCTGCAATAGGCAGAATAGACACTTTTTCTGAATTTTAGCATTGCTAAGGGGGTTTATCCCCAGCGTGCAGCCACAAAAACAGAGTCCTAAGCATGTTTTAATTTGAGGCACATCCTGTCGGAACAAGATCCAGCACCTCTCATATTTGGAGTGCCTACATTCCAGAACCTATTTACATGTGTATGGCACCTTTGTGCTTTTTTATAGAAAACTACCAAATACAGATTTTATTTCAGCCACTTATTAAGAAACTGAGATTGTTTAAGAGACCTGGAGGTTGTGGGTTCGATTCCCGCTCCGGGTGACTGTCTGTGAGCAGTTCTCCCCGTGTCCGCGTGGGTTTCCTCCGGGTGCTCCGGTTTCCTCCCACAGTCCAAAAACACACGTTGCAGGTGGATTGGCGACTCGAAAGTGTCCGTAGGTGTGAGTGTGTGAGTGGATGTGTGTGTGTCTGTGTTGCCCTGTGAAGGACTGGCGTCCCCTCCAGGGTGTATTCCCGCCTTGCGCCCGATGATTCCAGGTAGGCTCTGAACCCCCCGCGACCCTAAATTGGATAAGCGGTTACAGATAATGGATGGATGGATGGATTATTGTTGTTATTATTAAACTTTTACTGTATTTAAGGCTTCTGCTCTTTTAAGAATATTTTTATTGATGTTGGAATATTTCTGTGAGAATTTGACACCATTTTGGCACAAGAGAAAAGTGATTTCAAGTACTGATGTTGGATGATTAGTTCTGTATCCGAAAATGACTTCAGCCACCCCAGATATATTGTATGGATCTTCATAGCTCCAGAGAATGCAATTCAACTCCAAAGCCCAGTACTGCGTGGATTTTTTACACCTCAATACTATGCTTGGAATTCGGCGTGGTGAGCTTATGCGTATGTTCATGTGCTTGCTCCAGAGCATCCCATTTAATTTCACACTTTTCTAAAGAGATTAGAGGTTCATAATATATTAAGCATGAAGTAGCAGAAATCACTGGATTGAGGGGTTTCTACAACTTGGCATAGGTTTGGGTCCCACTGCAGTTGCAAAAAATGAATAAAAATGAAAACTATCTGTCTTCCTGAACATTTTATATAAAATATCACATCTTTGAAAGCACAGAGAGATAGGAGCATGCTTGAGAAATGTTTTTATTGAAATTAAAGCAGGCAGATGCTTCTTTTCTCCCCATCATTGGCTAAACTCAGATTACATCTTTCCAACAATAGATTTGATCCAGGGCAAAAATGCAGATATTTGGTTACTGACAGATTTCTATGTGTTTTTTGTTGGAACAGGTCAAAACAAAAATGTCACAACAGACACTTATCCACTTCAGGGTCGCGGTGGGTCCAGAGCCTGGAGGAAACCCACACAGACATAGGGAGAACACACCAACTCCTCACAGACAGTCACCTGGAGCGGGGATTGAACACACAACCCCCAGGTCCCTGGAGCTGTGTGACAGCAACACTACCTGCTGCGCCACTGTGCCACCACCACAACAGATTGTCTATATTTAAAATTCTTATTCATATGCACCATGCACGCTCCTCCAGGATAAACTGCACAGAACATGTTTGGGGTCAGAGCTCTGTCATAGAGATTACTGCAGCTTGTCTTGTCTGCAGTTGTGGTTTTTGTCTCCAGAAGACGGTCACTCTGGTATTTTTTGGCTCCTATTTTTCCCCAGCCTGCAACACTGCAGTCAGTGTTAGATTTGATGTCCTCCTCTCTTTGAGGAATGGCGATCCAGTCCACAGTTCAAAAAATACAAATTCAGATAAGATAAGATAGTAACTCATAATCTTCAGTTAAATGAGTCAGCTGTCATTAAATGTTAGATACACTGAGACTGTGCTATCAGTGTTCAAATGGTTCATTTTAAAGGAGCAGTATATCATTTCTCCATGAAAAATACAGGAAACGGTATTTATGAATATGATCATTTATTATTTGTATATTTCATTGCACATGAAATGAAGAAACAATTTGCATCTTTATTCCCTGATGGAGCACATTTATTCTCCATAGAGTGGTTAAATCCATATTGAACAGGTTGTTTTTAAAATTGATTTAGTACAGGATCTCTAATACGTCCAGGCCACTAAGGTCAGTAGTTGTTTTAAAATGTGAAAAAAATAATTGGAGAATATTACTGATTGCTCCTTCAAGTCATTTGTGTCATGTTCTGTTGTTTCTCTTCAGGCACCTACCTTTAAAAGCATGATATCATTGTCTTGATTGTTGTTATTGTAATGTGGATGAGCTGTGTAGTTCTCCA
This sequence comes from Hoplias malabaricus, assembly GCF_029633855.1. Lineage (NCBI taxonomy): Eukaryota > Metazoa > Chordata > Actinopteri > Characiformes > Erythrinidae > Hoplias > Hoplias malabaricus. The sequence goes on along the minus strand of NC_089815.1, from coordinate 18,601,469 downwards.
CCTCCATCATGATAGATCCGTCTTTGTTGTTTTTCAGGTTATGGGCTCCCAACACTGCTGTTAGCACTGGTTTGCTGTTCAGAGAAAGAGTTCAACACGAAACTGATTAACTGATAATATTCTGTAGCATTCCCACAGAAGACAGTGAGGAAGGCAGTAGATTTGTCCTTGTACAGTGGAACATCAGTTTTTTACTATAATTTGGTCCAGGGGTCATACCTATTGAGTCTCCCCACCCCTCTATGAATCCTCAAAACAGGGTGGACTTCAATTCCCAGGATCCCACTCTGTCCCAAGTTCCTGTCACATGCCCACGGTCAGCCAGTCAGGGAAAGCTTCCTCGTTTATCATCCCCCATGTCTAATCTGTGTCACCTGGATAACTCAGCATGTGGGTATATTAGGACTGCCTGTTACTTGCTCGTTGTGAAGTATTGCCTTCGGTCGCATTAGGTATACTGAGCTGCTATCTTTGTACTTCGATTACTGTGTTTCTATCATGTTTGGGCTGATCGTGTTTTCTGTTGTCGTCCGGGTTATGTTATTGAGACTGTTTGTTCTTGTCTTCAGTTATCCTGTGTATTGTATTCTGCCTTCCTGTGTCAATAAAATCCTGTTTTCATCTGCAAGCGTCTGCCCTGTTCCGGTGTCGTTACAGTAATACTTTGCCCTCATTATGCAGACGGCGGATACCGACGGGATTCATACTGCCATTAGTAACCAAGGACTATTACTGGGACAACACCACCAACTTCTGGATTCGCTAAGTCCCATGACACTCTTACTCAACATCAATGTGAACAGCAAGAACAACGAACGGCTTTAACAAATACTATGGGACAACTTATTCCTGCTCATCCTCCTCCTTCCCCTGTTACAACTGAGCAAAGTCCTTTCTTGGTCAGTAAACCAGAGATGTTTAACGGTTCCCCTAATCAATGCAATCAATGATTTCTCGGTTAACAGGCAAGGCGTTAGACTGGGCAATGGCCGTTTGGACCACCGTTCAATCTTACACGTACAAGAAATTTTTCCAAGAATTCAAGACTGTGTTTGATCATCCGCATGAGGGACGTTCTTTATGGGAACTACTATTACAACTTAAACAGGGTACTCAATCCATGTCGGAATATGCGCTAAGATTTCATATTCTTGCAGCCGGTAGTGGTTGGAACAACCCTGCCTTGACCATAGCCTTCAGAAATGGATTAAATTCTGACATTCGGACTGAGATGGCATGTAAGGATGATTGCTTGTCATTAGACGAGATCATACCTCTGGCCATTCATCTCGATCAACTGAGACGTGATAGAGGTTCACGTAAACTCCCTACATCCACTATAGCCATCAGTAATCCGCATCGGATCATCCCTGTGCATCAGCATCTCTCTGAGGACTCTCACCTAGATCCAGAGTCACCCCAACCTATGCAATGGGATGGGTTTCGCCTGTCTCAAGAGGAAAGGCTCCGTCGTCTGCAGGGAGGTCTGTGACTGTACTGTGGGATTCTCGGTCATGTAATACGGGAGTGTAGGAGTTGCCCTCGTAGAACCATGGTACCGACCCCAGGAAAGTATGTGGAATAGATTATGGTATAATGCGGTGAGTGCACCCATGTTGGGGTTGGTATCTAAGTTCTTTTTCCTCCCTGTAATGTTTGATTGCTCCAAATCTATTTGTGTTTTCAGCCTTAATAGATTCCAGGACGGAAGGAAATTTTATTCACTCCAGGCTGGTAGAGAAGCTCCAGATTCCTGTAGAACATCTTGATACCCGATATCTGAATCAGATATCAAGAACCTACTCTTATCCTTTGCCCCTAGTCCCGGTCGCCTTAGAACAGCTTCGTGGTGCTACCATATTTTCTAAATTAGATCTCCATAGTGCCTACAACTTAATCCAAATTCGTGAAGGTGATGAGTGGAAAACGGCCTTTATTACCACTAGGGGGCACTACGAATACACTGTAATGCCTTTTGGGTTGAAAAATTCACCAGCAGTGTTCCAGGCCTTTAAGAATGATGTTTTAAGGGAGATGCTTGGTGTATATGTAATTGCGTATATCGATGATATACTAATTTACTCCCACGATAGGGAAAGTCATGTTCAACATGTGAGAAATGCGCTTACCCGTCTCCTGGAACATCAGTTGTATGTGAATGGTGAGAAGTGTGAATTTCATCTCTCTTCTGTCTCATTCTTAGGTTACATCATAGCTCTGAGGGGATTGTCATGGATGATCATAAAATTGATGCTATTTTGAACTGGCCTACTCCAACGTCCATCAAGGATCTATAGGGGTTCCTAGGGTTTGCAAATTTCTATCGCTGTTTTATACAAACCGGATTTCAAAAAAGTTGGGAGACTAAACAAATTGTGAATAAAAACTGAATGCAATAATGTGGAGATGGCAAATGTCAATATTTTATTTGTAATAGAACACAGATGACAGATCAAAAGTTTAATCTGAGTAAATGTAACATTTTAAAGGAAACATATGTTGATTCAAAATTTCATGGCATCAACAAATCCCAAAAAAGTTGGAACAAGTAGCAATAAGTGGCTGGAAAAAGGAAATTGAGCATATAACGAAGAGATGGAAGACCAATTAACACTAATTAGGTCAATTGACAACATGATTGGGTATAAAAAGAGCGTCTCAGTGTGTCAATGGCTCTCTGAAGCCAAGATGGTAAGAGGATCATCAATTCCACCATCGTTGTGCAGAAAGATAGTGCAGCAATACCAGAATGGTGTTACCCAGCGTAAAATAGCAAAGACTTTTAAGTTATCATCATCAACCGTGCATAACATCCTCAAAGGATTCAGAGAAACTGGAACAATTGCTGTGCGTAAGGGTCAAGGCCGTAAAACTCTACTGGATGCTCGTGATCTCCGGGCCCTTAAACGTCACTGCACCTCAAACAGGAATGCCTCTGTCAAGGAAATAACAGAATGGGCTCAGGAATACTTCCAGAAAGCATTGTCAGTGAACACAATCCACCGTGCCATCCGCTGTTGCCACCTGAAATTCTAGAGTGCAAAGAGGAAGCCATTTCTAAGCAAGCTGAACAAGCTCAGACGTTTGCACTGGGCCAGGGGTCTTTTAAAATGGAGTGTGGCAAAATGGAAGACTGTTCTGTGGTCAGATGAGTCATGATTTGAAGTTCTTTATGGAACACTGGGACACCATGTCATCCGGACCAGAGAGGACAAGGATAACCCAAGTTGTTATCAACGCTCCGTTCAGAAGCCTGCATCACTGATGGTATGGGGTTGCATGAGTGCTTGTGGCATGGGCAGCTTGCATATCTGGAAAGACACCATTAATGCAGAGAACTATGTTCAGGTTCTAGAACAACATATGCTCCCATCTAAATGTCATCTCTTTCAGGGAAGACCCTGCATTTTTCAACAAAATACTGCCAGACCACATTCTGCAGCAATCACAACATCATGGCTACGTAGGGGAAGGATCCGGGTACTGAAATGGCCAGCCTGAAGTCAAGATCTTTCACCTATAGAGAACATTTGGCGCATCATAAAGAGGAAGGTGCGACAAAGAAGGCCCAAGACGATTGAATAGTTAGAGGCCTGTATTAGACATGAATGGGAGAGCATTCCTATTTCTAAACTTGATAAACTGGTCTCCTCTGTCCCCAGATGTCTGTTGAGTGTTGTAAGAAGGGGGGATGCCACACAGTGGTAAAAAATGGCCTTGTCCCAACTTTTTTGGGATTTGTTGACACCATGAAATTTTGAAACAATATATTTTTCCCTTAAAATGATACATTCTCTCAGTTTAAACTTTTGATCTGTGATTTGTGTTCTATTCTGAATAAAATATTAGATGTTGGCACCTCCACATCATTGCATTCATTTTTTATTCACAATCTGTTTAGTGTCCCAACTTTTTTGGAATCCGGTTTGTACGAAATTTTAGCAGCAAGGCCTCACCCTTGACTAATTTGCTGAAGGGTAATCCTAAAGGTCTGATTTGGAATACGGAAGCTCAGGAGGCATTTGAGAATTTAAAAGAAATGTTTACGACCGCTCCCGTTTTAAAACATCCGGACCCCTCTCAGCCCTTTGTTGTTGAGGTAGATGCCATTTTATCACAAAGGGTTGGTGAACCTAAGAAATTGCATCCCATAGCCTTTTATTCGCACAAAATGTCTTCTGCTGAACGTAATTATGGTATAGGTGACAGAACTCCTAGCCATTAAACTAGCTCTAGAGGAATGGCACCATTGGCTAGAGGGGGCGTTACACCCTTTTGTGGTGCTCATATACCACAAAAATCTATAAAACTTGAAATCTGCTAAAAGACTGAATCCTCATCAGGCTCGTTGGTCTCTATTTTTCTCTCGTTTTAATTTCTCCATATCCTATCTCCCGGGCACCCGTAATGTTAAGGCTGACGCCCTATCTCAAATATACATGCCTTCAGAGTCGGCCACTACTCCCCCGTCGGTTTCGGTTTTCGGTTTTCCCTGTTAGATGGGAGATTGATGAGGAGATAGATCAGGAACTTTCCCATAGTAGTATTCCTACTCAATGTCCTAGGGGGAGAAAATTTGTACCTAAACAGTGTAGAGACAAACTCATTACTTGGGCCCACTCAGCCCTTACTTCAGGCCATCCAGGGGAGACACATACCATGCAGTTAATCAAGGGTAGATATTGGTGGGAGAACATGTTTTCTTATGTGCATCACTTCGTTTCTTCTTGCTCCACATGCTCTCAGTGTAAAATTCCTACAACCTTCCATGCTGGCAAGCTTATGCCCTTACCAGTCCCATCTCGCCCCTGGTCACACATAACTGTAGATTTCATCACTGATTTACCCTTGTCACAAGGCCACACAGTTATACTCAAGATAATAGATAGGTTCTCATGTGCAGTCAGGTTTATCCCTTTCCCTAACCGGCCTACGGCTTTCCAAACTGCTGAGACTTTGTTTAACCATGTCTTCCATTTCTATGGTATCCCTGAAGATATAGTTTCAGATAGAGGACCCCAGTTTACCTCTCGAGTGCGGTCAGCATTTTTTGAGATGCTAGGAGTGAACGTTAGCCTCACGTCAGGGTATCACCCCCAGTCTAATGGTCAGTGTGAGCGTATGAACCAAGAGTTGGGAAAATTTCTAAGAATATATTGTTTTGAGAATCAGGCTGACTGGTCCCATTTCTTGCCATCTGTTGTCATCTGGGTTATGTTATTGAGACTGTTTGTTCTTGTCCTCAGTTATCCTGTGTATTGTGTTCTGCCTCATGAATATTCTTCCCTGTATCAATAAAATCCTGTTTTCATCTGCAAGCGTCTGCCCCATTCCGGTTTCGTTACACCGGCAGGCTGATCCAAAACAGTTCATGTAAACTGGATTAATCTTCATGAACCACAATTATGCATTATTACACTTTTTAATTTATAATCATAATAATCATATTTCACCATTCTGAACTCTGTACCAGATCTGTGGTAAGGAACACCACAGTGATCTAGGAGCTGTCCTCGGGATTTCTGATGTTTTATGGAGTGACATGTTTTGTTAATCAGACTGTAAGAGCCAAATGTTTGTTTTATTTAATGATCCTTAATGGTTGTTTTCCTATTGATTGTTTCTAAGTATTCATATATGTGACAGCTTCCTATTGGTTGTTAGTCACAATTACTAATGTGCAAGTGCTAGGTCAAGCAGAAGGATTCAAGAAGATCGTTGTGTATCATAGCTTTTGACCTAAACCACACATTTGCCACATAAGCCATGCATTATTCTTATTAGTCTGCAATTTTATATACTGGAAAGTTATATGCTGCTGTAGATTTGGAAATAACTTTGAATGGAGTAGAAGTCTTCAAATAAATCACCAAGTAACAGTACTTCTGTAGTCAGTGAATGCTTGCTTTGCAGTAACTTTGGAAGTGCAATGTAATGGCTATGAGTCAGAACTATGTTTACAGTGCCCTACGTCATAAGTGGCCATAAGAAAACTAAGAACTAAGCAACTACACTGACATTGGTTTGAATTATTGGCGTTAGGCTTTATTGAATATTCAACAGAATATTCAATATTCAACTTTCACAAAAATGCTGTGTTTCTATGAAGTAAACAATTAGTCACCAAGGTGAAAGACCATGACACACAAAAGTGTATTAAGCAGGAACACACAGGTTAGAAACAAAACTAACAGGGACAAGAACACATAAGGAGACACATTACAACACTTTACACTCTTGGGTTATGCTTTTTGCTGGTTACTTTAGGGACAAAACAGAAGGAGCACACAGACCTAACTGTGTAGAAGAATATCCCTAATCAGCACAGAAATGCCAAAGCTTTGAATTGGAAATGTTGTAAAAACAAAGCTTACCTTTTCCAGCAATGTGCAGCTGTCATCACAAATTTCTCAGACACAAGGAAGCCATCACTGCGGTGACTCCCATTTACTTGGAGAGACACCATATAGGGTCTGGAGTGGGGTTTAGCCTCTGTGTCATTTATTATTCCAACATCAACACTAGCTGAAAGAGAGAAACTGGAGAGATTACAATTATACTTTCACTGTAACAATAAAATGTATAAATCACTCAAATTCCAACACATTTCATGCAGACTTTAAAGTTGGTATCACTACTTCAACAGCTCTGTTTGTGTCTGTCTCATTTGGTGGTGGGGTAAATTTTATCGAGAACAACATCCATTCTAATCATATTACAGAGGTAGCTTAGTGTTGGGAGTCTGCCCCAGGGATTCAAGCTTTCCCAGAGGGAGAACCAAACCCTATTTTGTTGGGTAGGGAGCAGATTATTTACTATGATATACAACCAGCTATCAAATAGCAAAAAATTGTTACCATAGATATTTATATTATTTGTATTCAGTGCAAATAAGAGATACACTGATATTGTCTTTAGACTACAATTGGTTTGGTGTAGTGGAAAACACTGCTCAAATTTAGTGTGTCCAGCAGTGACGCATTAAAGTCTTTTAAAAATTCTTGATGCAGTGGCAGACTATGTTAAGTTACAAAAGTTTTTTTTTTAAGTACCCCCAAGATCAAGTGGCAATGTGTATTATGGTACCATGCAGTCTAAGGGCTCTCATGCTCATTCAACATTGGTGTCTATCCTTACCTTACATGGACTTGTAGTTCTCCATATTTTCAGAATCATCTTAAATAATAAAATACTGAAACTATTTGCAATCATGTGTTGAAAAATATTTTGTTTGAACTCTTGACAATTCCCTCATGAAGTGCAGCATAAATTATTGAGCAATTAATGATTTTTACTAGTTTCTATACCTCTTATATTCACCTGCTTATTTTCTTTCACATATTGTTACACACATTTTCTGTAAGCTTTTCACTCCTATTTTGCCCGTTCCATCTTTTGTGGAGTGGGTTGCAGACACCACATTCAAAATGTTATACGTACAAAACAACATCAAGTTGGTCAGAGAAATATTTGGAAATTATTCTTCATGCTTTTGTCAGTTAAATACAGGTTCTTGTTTTTATTCCTTTTTACAAAAAGTTCATCCCAACTTTTCTGGAAATTGAGTTTTTACTAATGCACCTGTATGGTAAGTGGGGGTGATAATATGAATGATAAGTGTATAAACCAGATTCCAAAAAAGTTGGGACACTAAACAAATTGTGAATAAAAACTGAATGCAATAATGTGAGATTGTCACGCCTACATCCCAGGACTCCAATTCCCAGAATGCACCCGTCAGTCACATGACTACCCACCCCTCGCCTGAATTCTAATTACACACCTGTTTGTTTCCCTATTTATACCCCTATCACTGAACTGTTCTCTGCTGAGTATTGCAGTGGTTCATCCCAGCTTACAACGCATTCTCTTGTTATCAGTCTGATGATTTCTTATTGCCTACTTCTTGCCTGTTATTCCGGTTTATGTCTCCTGCCTTGTCCCTTTTGGTACTGTCTGTATTCTTCGGTTTTTGAACTCTGCCTGGTTTCTCGACTACGGTTTTCGCTTATCCTCTGAGGTACTGTTTGCTCCCTGTTTTTGAACCTTGCTTGCCTTGTGATTACTCCTTTGGATAACATCATTAAAAAAACTGTTTACTGTGTTCCGCAATTGTCAGCTCTCTGTCCTGTCCTGACAGAATACTCGGCCACCATGCAGACAGCGGACACAGATGCCGTCAGAACGGCTATTACTAGTCAGGGCCATATGCTTGGTCAACACCAGCAAATGTTAGCTAGTGTGACCCAATCTGTCGACTCTCTCGCTCAACAACAACAGAGTCAACAGCTCCAACTTAAACAAGTGTTGGAAAGTGTGAACGCCCTTATAGCCCGTATTCCTTCTCCTAGCCCTAACCCCAGTCTTCCTACAGTGTCTGTTAATTCGACTTCACGTTATCCTGTCAGTAAACCGGAGATTTTTGAGGGTGATCCGGCTAAATGTAGCGGATTTTTATTACAATGTTCTATATTTTTTGAGAATTCACCTCCCAGTAACGATCAGGCAAAAATCGCTTTTCTGGTCTCCCGTCTGTCTGGTAAGGCACTTGAGTGGGCCACCACTATTTGGGACAATATTGTCAATAACACATACCCCGAATTTGTCACTACATTCCGTGAGGTATTTGACCACGCTACTGAGGGACTTTCTTGTGGTGAGATTCTTCTCACACTTAAGCAAGGAGCTCGAACAGAAGCTGCTTATGCGTTAGAGTTTCAGACTATTGCGGCTAGAAGTGGTTGGAATGAACCTGCATTAATTAATGTTTTTCGGAATGGTCTCAATCCAGAGATACTTACAGAACTGGCTTGTGGAGATGACGGATTATCCCTGCATCAGTTAATCTCTTTATCCATCCGCCTAGACCAGCTCCTGCAGAAACGGCCCTGGACGCCATGTCAGAGACAAAACATTGTCAAGCGACAATCCGTTCCTGGTTTTTCTTTCCGCCCATTACAAAGTTCCAGTCAAGCTCCCTGTCCTAGTCTCCCTTCGGATCCTATGCAGTGCGACACTTTGCGGCTTTCTCAAGAGGAACGCCTTCATCGTCTCCATGGTGGATTATGTTTATACTGTGGAGGATCTGATCATATTCGACGTGATTGTACATGACATCCTCAGCGAGTCCCGACTCAAAATCCGGAGAGGACTTCATATGCTAACTTGGTGAGTGTACCCACAAAAGAGTTCATTTCAAAATCCTTTCTCATACCTGTCAAAGTGTACTGCCAAGGATCCAGCATTAATTGATTTTGGAGCTGTAGGGAAGCTTCATTCAACAATCCCTCATCACCCGGCTGAAAATCAAGACGAAACTGTTGTGCAAATAAATCCAAGTCCGAGCTTTTGATGGCCTTCCCATTTGAGGAGATTTTATCTCGCAAGAGACAGTTCCTGTTTGGTTCCAAACAAGTTTCCTGCATCATGAGTGGCTTTCGTTTCTGGTATTACCCAAGGCGGATTTTCAGATTATTTTAGGATTACCATGGTTAGAAACTCATAACCTAGTTATCTCTTGGAGTCAGCGCGAAATCATGTCCTGGTCCACCTTCTGTCAAACCAATTGTTTAGCCCTTAATCACATTTCTATCCATTCCACTTCTGTGGAATATTCCCAGTACTCAGAAGTGTTCAGTAAAACCAAAGCTACAAAATTACCTCCACATAGACCATATGACTGTGCCATAGAACTCATAGAAGGTGCTACTTTACCAAAATCACGTATTTATCCCTTGAATTTGGAAGAGGAGAGAGTCATGGAAGAATATGTTGAAGAAGCTTTAACACAAGGGTTTATACGACCATCAAAGTCTCCGATAGCATCAGGGTTCTTCTTTGTCAAGAAAAAAGATGGTGGATTAAGGCCTTGTATAGACTATCGTGCCCTGAACGATATAACTAAAAAAAATTGTATACCTCCTACCCCTTATTCCGGTCGCATTAGAGCAATTAAGAGGTGCAACAATTTTCTCTAAGTTAGACCTTCGTAGTGCCTACAACCTTGTTCGAATTAAGGAAGGGGACGAATGGAAAACTGATTTTAGTACTACCAAAGGTCACTGAGTATTTGGTGATGAGCTATGGGCTGGCAAATGCTCCATCAGTGTTCCAGGAATTTATTAATGACATATTCAGAGATGTGTTAGGAAAATTTGTAATAGCATATATAGATGACATCTTGATTTACTCCCCAGATGTCAAAACACACATAATCCAAGTCAGTCAGGTGCTCCAGCGTTTGATCTTAGAATATTAGCTCAACTTATTGCACATTATCAGAGTATAATCATCTGTGTACTTATTGTCCACACCTTCTGAACTAGCGATGGTCTCAAAGCTACTTTGAGCATATTTTACTGAAAACCATTTCCACAATTAGTACAATGTGAATGAAATATAGGTGGCAATTGTGAAATGTGTACTAATGATATTTGTGAATTATGTGAATTTCTGGCAACCCAACATGAAAAATCAGCCTTATAACAATCCATATATCACTAACCCGTAACTTAACCCTAACCCTAAACTTAACCCAACCTAACCCTAATGCTGTGTTAGGTTAGGGTTAAAACTAAAGCTTATTCTAAGCTTGTTTAATGCTATCGCTAACACCTACATTGAAAACCCCTAAACCTAACCCTAAATGTAACACTAATCCTAAACTTAACTATAAACCTAAGTGCAAGCTCCAGATGGTTAAAAATGGCAGTGATATATCCTCTGACCACTACTAGGACACTAATGCCCTTGTGTGTTGTTAACAGGGAGACTCCGGAGGACCTTTACTGTTTAAAAACACTGCAGTGGGTATTGATTCTTTCATTGTGGGAAAGTGTGAGGAACCCTTGAGTCCAAATGGTTTTGTCAATATATCTGCATTCCTGCCCTGGATCAGGTCTGTTCTTGACCGTGTGTAGCCCACATTTAACACATGAGCAAAGCAAGAGCATTTGGCTGATTTTATTTCAATAAAAGCATTTTTTCTGAAGCATGATTTCTCCTGTCTCCTGTTATTTCTTATAGCTAGCAAACTAAATGAAGCAAAAGAGCAAATAATGCTTTAAACACCCAAATAAAACATAAATATGAAGCAGGCAGGTTTTTTTCAAAGATATATTCTGATATCTAAATGATGTCCAAAAATGGACTTTCCTATTTAGTGACTTTATTCACATTAGGATTGCAGCACTGTAGCATATTCATTCATTCATTATCTGTAACCGCTTATCCAATTTAGGGTCGCGGGGGGTCCAGAGCCTACCTGGAATCATCGGGCGCAAGGCGGGAATACACCCTGGAGGGGGTGCCAGTCCTTCACAGGGCAACACAGACACACACACACATTCACTCACACACTCACACCTACGGACACTTTTGAGTCGCCAATCCACCTGCATCGTGTGTTTTTGGACTGTGGGAGGAAACCGGAGCACCCGGAGGAAACCCACGCGGACACGGGGAGAACACACCAACTCCTCACAGACAGTCACTCGGAGTGGGAAACGAACCCACAACCTCCAGGCCCCTGGAGCTGTGTGACTGCGACACTACCTGCTGCGCCACCGTGCCACCCTGCATAAGTAATAATAAGTTTAAATTAAAATAACTCAACAAAAGTAAATCAACACAATATTGAAATCTACAGTTATAATGGGGGGGCACAGTGATGCAGCAGGTAGTGTCGCTGTCACACATTTTCCAGGGTCCTGGTGTTGTTAGGTCTGAGCCCCACTCTGGGTGACTGTCTGTGAGGAGTGTGTTGTCCCTGTGTCCGCGTGGGTTTCCTCCAGGTGCTCTGGTTTCCTCCCACGGTCCAAAAACACATGTTATTAGTTGTAATGTCTGTGGAAAATTATTCATACCTGTGAGAGTGTAATTGACTTGGTGAGCGTGTGATCTCTTCACAACAGGGAATGAGATGTAAGGAGTAATGACTAGAGAGAAAGTGTGTGTGTGTGTGTGTGTGTGTGTGTTTGTGTGTGTAGGCTCTTACCACTTTCAGCTGTTGCAGACAGGTAAGAAATTTTAAGAATCACTTAAGCAAGTCATTTGCTACATGTCATGGTTAAATCTAGAGCAACTCACTCTGAAGGATTAACAATAATTAAATTCTGACACCAGAACTGGCCAGAGAAATATGCACAATTACTTTATTTAAGAGTAAGTCCTTACCAGTATTAATTTGAGTTAGCCTGCACCAGCCCAGGCAGCAACTGAAATTCCCAGAAAATTCATTGCTTTTATATTTTTCAAGGAGGGGCCAACACCAGGCCCATAACTCATTAATAGTGTCACATATATATATATATATATATATATATATATATATATATAAGTGACTTTAAAGTAATATAAAGTTATTTTTGTGCCAGTTTGTGAAGGTCACAGAAGTTGGTAAGCTTTCTGTTGGTTCTCCTTTCCGTGTTAAACACAAGGAGCACACCATAAGAAAGACTGGTTTTGGGGAACTGAAGATTTCCACATTGCTATTTAAACCCTTTTTCTTCTTCAAAGAGAACACTTTGCAGTGAATCATGGCTCTCCTCTCTGTGTTCCTGCTGGCTGCTCTGCTGCCAATCCTCATCCACTCCGGTAAGTGCTGCCTGAACAAAGTGAGACACGAGTTTCTATTCAAGGACACTAGCTAGTGTTAGACAGGAGTTAGAATGATTCAAATGGCCTGGATGTATGGAGGTGAATATTGCATTCCGATTACAACTCTTCCATATCTTTCTCTTTCAGACAGTGTTGATGTTGGTATAGTGAATGGCACAGAAGCTAAACCCCACTCTAGGCCGTATATGGTGTCTGTCCAGACAAGTGGAGGGCACAAATGTGGGGGCTTCCTTGTGTCCAAAAGATTTGTCATGACAGCAGCACACTGCTGGAACAAGTAAGATTGAATTAAGTGTTTAATGTTTACTAATTATGATAATAATTGGAAATGTTTACATACAAGAGGCATATTAATAGCCATAGAATATTTGTAGACAATTTATTACTATGTTATTAAGTAGTAATAAAGGTGAATATAGTCATCTCCAGAGTGCTTACTTTGATGAATATTAAGTGCCATTAAAATGCCATTATTCGAATCCAGAAGTCAAAATAAATAATGCTTTGTTAATTGTGCATAAAATATGAACAATCTACAACAAAAAATAACAATGAACACCTTATGGATCAGAGACAAAGCAGCAACAGTCCAATGGTCGGTTACAGTTAAGGAGAGATTTACTGCATCTCAGATAAGGTTCTAACATCAGCAGTACCATTCTAACAAGCAGGGAAATTAACCCTAGTAATGTGGTTGGGGGACTGTGTAAAATCAATGCGTTCTACTTTATACAGTAACAACTTACTACAAAAATTACCCTCATTACTCTGAAAAAGCTGTTATCACCTAATGTGAGATACAGTAACAACAACTATTTTTATTTTGCATTGATAGCACTGATAGCATGTACATTCTTAGTATCTTGATAACTACTTATTAGTTTTTGAGGTAATAACCCAAATATTCCACAAATTTATAAAGCAGTAACAAGAAATCTAACATAAAATTTTGCTTCTAAACATTTACTACAGATGTGTAACATGTAAACAATATTTTATTTACTTATATTCTTATTTTATTTACTTGTATTTACTTCTTTTTTGTAATCAGTTTCAAACTGTTCTGTGCTCTGCATTAATCCTCTCAGTAGCCTATTGTGTATTATAAAATCATAAATAGCACAGTAAATTCAACCTTGTTACTGCTTAATTATGTAGTAATAAGCAGCTATTTAAATATTTTCAGCTTGATAATAAGTTAGCAGCTATTTGTTGCATATGGTTTTATACCGAAATAGTCATGAGCAAATAAATCTGTTAATCATTCATTATTTATCCTAGTCTTTAATAAGTAGTAAAAATGTGGTAGTTTAATACCAACTAGGCATTTTTTGCTAGAAGAATTTGTTACTCCAGGGTATGTTGTGTTTCTGTAAATTTTTAATGTGTTGCAGTGACACCAATTAAATCTAAATATCTGGTATGCTCATCTAAACAGGAAAATGATATTCACGGCTGTCCTCGGTGCTCATAACCTGAAAGACAGAAAAGAACGCTCTATAACAATGCAAGTGAAGAGTTACCATGTGCATCCGAAGTACCTTGACGATAATTCATTTGACTATGATATCCTGATTTTAGAGGTAAACAGCCACTTCATCTTTAATAGCTACTTTAGTTGAAGTAACTAAACAAAGTAAAACTTGACTCCAACTATAAAAATACATGCATTGAGTTGTCAAGGTTTTGTCTTAATCAAATAGCCTAATAATTGGCCTTTTGTATCATAAGAGTCACATTGATGCAATATAACATCTGTTTGACCTTGATGATAATTCAACAAATATTGATCATCTCATAGTTACAAGGAACTGTCAAAAAGAGTCGAAATGTGAAGTGGATCTCCATCCCTCGAAAACCAGAGGACATCAAAGCCGACTCCAGGTGCAGCATAGCTGGTTGGGGGCAAAAAGGAACCTATAAAGGCTTAAGTAGTCGCCTACTGGAGACACAGGTCAGTATCATAGATCAGAAGAAATGCAAGGATCTCTGGGACCAGCCTCTAAGCCAAAGAATGGTGTGTGCAGCTCATCCTGGAGGAACTTGCTGGGTAGGAAAAAATATGGTTTATTGAATAGGTCACCTTCTCATATCTTGAATTAATGAGAGTCAAATCTAGCCGGATGATAATCTGTTCATTTCTTTGTTTTTCACAGGGGGACTCTGGGGGTCCTTTGGTGTGCAACAATACAGCAGTGGGTATTGTTTCTTTTGGTGATGCGTACACATGTGACAATCCTAAAAAGCCAGATGTTTTTACCAAAATATCTGAACTTTTGCCCTGGATAAAGTCTGTACTGAGAAAGTATTAGCTTGCATTTACACTGAAATTGAAGTGTCTTCATAGATTTCTTTCAATAAAATCATGTCTGAAGTGTAATTTTCAAAATGATGTTCTTGTTTTGTTTTGTTATTTCTCCTATTGTGTAGATCACAACTAACATGTAAAGTAAAATGTCAGTTCTGCACGTTTTTCAGACCAGAACACTAAACCTTATTGCTTCAGCATTAACCTCAGTTATTGCTCCAGTTTCAGTCCCAGACATTGTTTCAGCTCTAGCCTCAGAGATTGCTCCAGACATGGCCTCAGAAATTGCTGTTGGCCTCAGCCTCAAATGCCCAAAAAGAAGTACATGAGACATCAAGACTGGGATGCAGCTATATCAATAAAGTAGTTGCCAATTTCACCCATTAGCCTAGTACTAATTCTTTTCAGACTGCTGCTAATACAGCACCACAGGACAGCTCAATATATGTTTTAGGATAATACAGACTTCCCAGGCCTGATATGCTAGCTAATATGTGTCCACACTGGCTAGTATTGTGCTCGTGATGGGGAGAGTGTGGTCATCCTATTCACCCAGAGAGTCCTGACCGTAGAGGGCATCACTGGGGTCAAAACTTAGACCAGGTTTGAGAGGGGCATGTCAGCCATGCTAACTTATCAGGTGTTACATCCATGAGCTAATCACAGATGTATTGTGTGCTACACACTGTTCATGAACATCCTATCTTCCCCCATGTTTGGAATTTTCCATTCACTTTCAAAATAACACATTCTGTTTTGTTCTCATAACAAACTACATCTGCATTAACAAACATATTTATTTATTTATTTATTATTTTTTAATGATTGTCCAGACTTCCAAATCTGCATTGTTACACTGAGGGTGTCTAGAGGGCGCTAGTGAGCGTTAGCTTTGTAATTCACTCATTCTCCCAGAAGATGGAGCCACAGAAGGGCTTGAGGAATAGCTCATTACCTAGACCAAGAAAAAATAAGAAGATAAGAGGATAAAGGTATTATGAATTATAAGCCATTTTACAGCACTTCTAGGTGTGTTATGTAATTTTGACACAGAGTTAAAAGCTAGCTGGTGTTTTCATCATCTTCACCATGTTCTTATCCACGTAATCCATTTCAGGATCAAGGTTGGTGTTTTCAAATGATGTCAATATTTAAAAAAATTATTTTGGGATAAAATCTTGATAGAGATAGATGATCCACTAATGCTATAATTGGATGTTTTATAGATAAGGACCCCACTTTTTGTTTTGTCTGGAGCTTTGTTACTGACAACTAACCCTGAATGTCCACATAGTCTTCACCACATTACTTTATGTTGATATAATTCACTAATATTAAAATTAATACAGTCTGTTTCTGATTGATTATAATGTTGAAATATCATTTAATGATGTTGTCATCGACAGGAACATCACAGAAGATGGCCGAGTCAGGGTTATCTTCGGTTTGGTCTTATCTTCATTCCTGAATGAAAAAGATAATGACAAGCCGGACAGTTTGAGCTGAATCTTAATTGGCTGGTCCAGCATAAATCAATGTAATATCAAATGTGTCCAGGTGATGAAAAGATACCTTAAAGCATGTAGCACGGGAGGAAAAACATACCTCTCCAGCTCCAGTCTGTGAAAAAGCAGTGCGTGCTACTGCCTGGTTGCATTGCTTGGAAAAATAGCACAGGCCACGTGGTGACAAAAGACAGAGAGCATGTATTTCTGGGCATAATCTCCACACACACACAATCATCTTAAATCTATTTAACACGGCTCATATTTCATTTTAAGGGATTGTTGTAAGAATATTCAAAGACACAGCAATCAAAAGATTCAAACCCCTGACAGGTGAGCAGTCAGTGAATGTCGTTCATTCTCTTGTTACAGTGGCACCTGTTGCAGCAAGTGAACAGTCAGTTCTGGTGACGTTGTTGAAACAGTACAAATGGGCAATGTATGAATCTGAATGATTTTGACAAGGGTCAGTCTGTGATGGTCATATCCTTTTGGTCTGAGTACTTTTACAAAGTCTCGTGTGGTGGTCCTTGTATGCTGTTGTTTATACAATAAAGTTCAACAATGAACTTTTTATCTCCAATTTAATTAATCATTACATATGTGTTTGTAACATTTATTTATCAAGGATAAAAAGCAAAGAAGATATATTTAAATAAAATGACACAAAATAAATTGTTTCCCCCAAAATCAATTGTATCCACTCTGCGACTTGTAGCTTCAGTTCTTTTCAGGGGACTTGCAGTCAGTTTGAGCATTAAGTGTTCTTCTTTATTTGTGCTGAAGCCAGCAGTGTTGCCCCAATGGAATTTAGAAAAATTCTGTCTCAGAGGACGTATATACTATTCTCCATTATAATTTGGTTGCTTTGTTTGACTGGAAACCACATTTAAATAGCACTGTCTCTTTTGGCTTTGTAAGCAATGACCAAATAACCAATGAGCATTAAATAAAGTCACAGTGTCCACATGCACAGTCAGTTCCTGTCACTGAAATAAAAAAGAAGGGACAATGGGTGAACTGGCTACAGGGTCATTGGCTCCCAAACCTCATCGCTGCAAGAGGGAGTGAAAAGAGTCAGCTTGGGTCGATGCATATCCTCTATTAATTCTTGAGTCAGTTCCAGTCATCTGCCAATCTGCCTTTTCACTAAATAAAGTGAAGAAAAAGGGAGGGGAAAAAGTATATACAGAAATTTGAGATCTCCAAAAATGTGTGCATTCATAACCAAACTCAAAAGCATCCTACAAATTTCCAACATTTTTGCACTGATTCATTATGATTCTATTTAGAATTATATAAACATATATGGGCAGCACGGTGGCGCAGCAGGTAGTGTTGCAGTCACACAGCTCCAGGAACCTAAAGGTTCTGGGTTCAAATCCGCTTCTGGTGTCTGCATGGGGTTAGTTCACTGTGACCCTGAACTGGATAAGCGGTTTCAGACAATGAATGAATGAATAAATATATTAAATATCTGGCGCTTAGGGTTCAGTTTAGGCTTTTGTTTATTGTTATGGTTAAAGCAGGTTTTGCATCAGAAAATCACTTAAACTCTCAGAAAGTATTAGCTATATTTCATACACATTGTATAAATCTTGGGAACTCTCTCATAGTCAAGTATTTACCAATTCCCGTTGAGACCAGGCTGATAAAATGCAGATTGAACAATCTTATAAAACACTTTTTCTCAGAATGAGAAATATTGAAAATATTGACCAGAAATTAACAGTTGAGAATCTTGCACTTTCCTCTTATACAGAATCTTAAAGCAGCAGAGACATAGTTGCAGAACTGGCTGTGTCACATCAATGCAAGCTGTGGCAAGAACTTTTGCTGTGTCTGTCAGTACAGTTGTACAGAGCATGGAGGAGATATCAGGAGACAGGCCAGTACACCAGGAGACATGGAGGGGGCAGTAGGAAGGTAACAACCCAGCAACTGTCAGAAACAGGCTACATGAGGGTGGTATGAGGGCCCAACGTCCACAAGTGGGGCTTGTGCTTACAGCCCAACACTGTGCAGGGTGATTGACATTTGCTAGAGAACACCAAGAATGGCAGATCCCTCAGGAGAACATCCGTCGCCTCATTAGGAGCATGCCCAGGCGTTGTAGGGAGGTCATACAGGCACGTGGAGGCCACTCACACTGAGCCTCATTTTATCTTGTCTTGAGGAATTTCCATTGAAGTTGGATCAGCCTGTAATTTGATTGATTGAGTATGATTCCAAATCCAGACCTCCAAGTATAATAATTTTGATTTACATTGATCGTTTTTATGTTATGTGGTTCTCAACGCATTCCACTATGTAATGAATAAAGATTTTCTAATGGAATATTTCATTAATTGAGCTCTAGGATGTGTTATTTTAGTGTTCCCTTTATTTTTTTGAGTGATATGTACTATGGATATGTTATAAACATAGAAAAATATATATCTTCCGCACTGGTGATCATGCTTTAAAATCTTGTGATCATCTTTTTGTTGAAATGAGAGTGTAGACAGTCCATTGTTATTGGACCGTCCGTTATATCCAATTAAGACCTAAGTGCTTAACTGAGTGGTTAGTGGAAGTGGGCAAAGGCAAATCAAATGACAATTGGAATTGAAATGCAGCTCAGAATATAACTGCCGCAACATTTTAGTTGAATGAATAATGTATAAAAGCAGTTAAACAGTAGCTTGGAAAATGATGCAATTCACATCCTTGAATGACTGTTCTTTGTGCTCAACCATTGCATTTGGTGGCATATACTGTAACCTATATCACACTGTAACATTTCTATGTTTGTTTAATGCTTTTTAAACATTTATTTGATCAGATTTCAGTTTCTGTATTCAACCAATTGTGACCTTAATTCTGCTTGCGATTTCAGCCAAGAATTTTCATTTTGGTGCATCACTGACAGGAAGTTTAATGACAAAACCTCTGTTTTCTGTTTTTCAGCCAGTGTTAAAGTTGGCATAGTGAATGGCAAAGAGGTTATACCCCACTCCAGGCCCTATATGGTTTCTGTCCAGATTAATGAAAAACACCATTGTGGTGGCTTCCTTGTGTCCAATCAGTTTGTCATGACAGCTGCACACTGCTATAAGAGGTAAGATGTTTATTCACAGTTCTTTTATTCTTTTGCATTCTGTATCGGCTTTATCTGGATCAGGGACCCAGTGCGCCTGCAGCCTTGCCAGAAATATAAAATAGTTGTGATAAATGTGATAAAAATGTCAACCAGTATGTCTTTACCCTGTCTGCTGTGCCATGACTTTAGCTTCTGTACTACAGCTTCTGATATAGCTGATATGTTGCATGATATGAAATATATTGTAATTATTGTAAGCTCAGATTTAATAAGTATCTGTTCTGTTTACTCTAAACACCAGAATGAGGTTTACGGTAGTGGTGGGAGCCCATGACTTGACAAACAACAATGAAGGTTCTCGCCGCATTGAAGTACAGTATTACCATCTCCACCCCGAGTTCAATGCAAAAACTTTGAACAATGATATCATGCTTTTGAAGGTAAATAACTATGCTGAAACATTTCAAATACTTTTCTGGCCAGTTATTCCCTAGTGGAGGTGACGACTTTGTGGAATATATACACTATATATATATAAATACTATATCACCGCAGCCCTGAAGTGGATAAGCAGAAAAGAAGATGATATATATATATATATAAAACACAAAATTATAATTTAATAAATATACTTTAACAAAAAAAATAGCATCAGAGATCATATAGTTATAACATATTTTCACAAATTGTAATTTTTTTTTCATTTTTTTTAAAACCATCAAAGCATTTTCAGTGTCTGTCTTTGTTTAATGCCCTAAAGCATAAACAGTGAGCATAGTGCAACTGTCATTGCTACCCTGGGCTTGGCTCAGTAGAAACTGCGCTATGTAACTCTTGGAGGTGAGCATGAAATCTCTCCCAAGAACTCGCCATGGAAGAGCACACTGTATTTCTACAATTACAGACTGTAGTCTACGGGTTTCTCTGCAAAATTTATTATCCCCATTTTACCCTATTTCCTAATGGTTAGGACCACCAGAGAGCAGGTACAATTTGGGTGGTAGATTATTCCCAGTGCTGCAGTAACACTGATGTGGCCACCTCATTTCTCCTTCATCACAGGACACTGCCCACAGGACCCTGGCGGGTGGATATTTTTGATTGGTGGACTGCAGTGACACTGAGGGCTTACCATCACACTGCAGCACTAAGAATGATCCTCCTCCCAAAACATACCTGCTCTATGGGGGTACTGGTCATTGAAATGTGCAATTACAATTACAATGTGTCTTCCGCATTTAGCCCATCTGTGGCAGTGATCACACACACACAATAGTGCACTAGGCGCTGTGAACACATACCCAGAGCGGCTGGCAGCCATCCCCAGCACCCTGTGAGAGTTTGGGGGATTCAGATGAGGGAGGAGGACACTACTGTTCCTTCACTCCCACTGCCCCTAATGTTCCTGTCAGTCGTGGGAGTCAAACCAATGACTCTTTAGTCCTAAGCCCTCTTCTCTAAACATTAGGCCATGGCATTTATGAATAAAGATAATTATTCAACACTGGCACTTAACCTCACTGATGTTTATTGTTACCAAATACAGTCATTAAAAAAAAAATAATAATAAAAATGTTTTTTTTTCCTGGGTGCTCCGGTTTCCTCCCACGTTCCAAAAACACGTGTTAGATTGGTGACTCCATAGGTGTGAGTGTGTGAGTGATTGTGTGAGTGTGTTTCAACCTGTGAAGGACTGTCCCCCCTTCCTGGGTGTGTTCCCACCTTGTGCCCAGTGATTCTGGGTAGGCTCTGGACCCACTGCAATCTCTGAACTGAATAAGCGCTTATATACAATGAATGAATGCATTCATTTTTCTTAGCTGTTCTGAATAATTTTACATTTATTGTTAGGTCAAGTGTAATTAACAGACAACTGTTAATCAGTCACATTTTTCAGCCTTGTTTATGACAGAGCCAACAATGATCTTCCCACAGCTGGGCGTAACATTGTCAAGGAGCAGCACTGTGAACTGGATCTCAATCCCTAAAGAACCTGAGGACATCCCGGTCAACACAGTCTGCAGTGTAGCTGGCTGGGGGCAAAGAGGAAGCAATAGACATCCAAGTGATTGTCTTTTGGAGATACACACTGTAATCATGAACAGGATGATGTGCAGTAAGCTATGGAATTCTACGTATCCTGTAACCGAGGGGAAGGTGTGTGCAAGATCTCCTGCAGCATGTAATGTAAGAAAAAAGACAACAATTTATTGTCCATTACTTTTAAAAGTACAAGACACTGTAATAAACCTACATAAACCTTCATTAATGATTATTACCATTAGCGTCAGTTGTAGACTCACAGAAGAACAAATGTTATTTTGTAAATTATAATGTAATACTATGGAGAAAAATCACTGAAACGGACATACATGTAAATTACATTTAAAAAAATACATTTAAACATTGTATATATATATATATATATATATATATATATATATATACATCATTTGATAAACTTGAAATTGTGAGGTGGTGAAATATTCAGATTCAAAATTCAATTCAAATTCAGATCTCAAAAATAAAAATCTAGGCCTGAAGTCAACCACACAGTTTCCTCAGGAAAAGTAAACGTCCACAGAGTTATAGAATGCAGAATTTACCCCGTCACAGCCACCAATGACAGAGCTGTCTTACCTCTGTCCCAGGTCCAGATCTAATGCCCTCTTTCAAGTGTGCTGATGACATATAAGGGTGTGCAAAAGGGGTGCAAGTGTTCGCCTATTCAGAGAGCTGAGAGCAGAATTGGGATACACTCTATCGCACGTCTCTTTGTCTCTTTGTCTACATCACTATCATCACTATCCAGTTTTTGTCACAGTGTATTTTCATCTTTTTGTTTATGTCACATGTTGCACTTTAAATATATCTCAAACTGTAATGTTTTGTGATTCATGGGGGGGGGGGGGGAGACCTCTATTCTAAAAGAAGTTGTTTTTCCATAACATTTTAAACCAACCTTTATGACATCTGTCACTTTGTGGACTAAGGCTTTAGACATATGTTTTGTAGGTTTAGGTGAGTTGTCATGTAGCCTTTTAAACAATGACCTACAGTACTCTCTCCATTCAGACAGTTACCCATTCCACTAATACAATCATCTGTTTTTTAACAGGGGGATTCTGGGAGTCCTTTGGTCTGTGGAGGTAGAGCAGAGGGTATTGTTTCCTTTGGTGAGCGTATATGTGACCATAAAGAAAAGCCCAATGTTTACATCAGAATCTCTGCCTTCCTTCCTTGGATCAGGTCCATCATTGGTTAGTCTGAGAGAGAACCTAAAAGGAAGCACTTGCCTTATTTTATAATTTCATTTACATTTACAATTTATATATAAATATATAAATTATATATTTATAATTAATTTTACAATTACAAAAAAAGCATTTCTCAAGCATATTCCTGGCTGTTTCTCCTTTTCTTTTTATTGAATTTCAGAACAACAGCCACACAATTAATGTAAGAATATGAATGTACGAAGGACATGTTTTTGGATGAGCTTCTACTGTAAGACCTTTGCTTATGTAATTAAACACCTTCTACAAGTTCTTTGTTTGTTTATGTGTTTGTTTTTATACACATTTGGATTGGTTGGGGTAGATACATTTGTACCTGCCCAGGCACAGCAGATAGAAACTAGCTTATTAGCCAACTCTAGTGCAAAAATTAAACATATTAAAAATAAACACAATAAATAAATGTTAAATAAATATAATTAAGCGGGCACATTATGGAACAAAAATCTTTTATTAGGTGTATGTGCATATTAATATGGGGATATGGACTCTCACGTGAAAAGTGTGAAAATAACAACAACAAGAACAGTCAGTTATTTATGGGCTACCTAATACATTAAAACATGGGATAAAATTAGTTCTATCCACTGTCACTTCTGTCACGCCCTCTTCTCGTCTGTTTTCCTGATCTCAGCACATGGCTTTTTGTTGTCGTTCACGCCCCGCCTTTGTTCCGCCTTCTTGTTCATCACTCTCGTTGTCCGTTTCAGGTGTTTCTCATTTGTTGGTGTATTTAAGTCCCCTTCCCTCACTTCCTGGTGTCGTTCATTGTTCTTCGTATGGTTTGCTATGTCTTTTGTTCTTTGTAATGTTCACCTTTGTTTCGTCGTGTTCCGTCATTCTCGTTTTCCCTTGATTCCAGTTCCCAGTCTCGTTGTGTTTCCAGTTGCTTGATTTGTCTATCTCTTGTTAATAAAGTTTGTTGTGTTTTAGTGTTTGCGTCCGCCCTCCGTCAGTCCGCATCCCGTGATCCTAACAACTTCGGCTTGCTCAGTTGGCGCTAAGACTTGGAATTTTTGGAATTGGAAAGCTGCTTTATAACAACACCAGTTGTAAAAAGCACTATATATAAAATTGCATTTAATTAAATAATATTTTTAATAAATTATTTACAAATATTTGCATGTGTGTTACAATGTATAATGTTACCCTCAATACTGATCTCATAATGCTCTTTAATATTTACCCCTCTCACTAATTGTTTAGATATTCTGTACATTGTGATTATTTAATCTACATACTATATAGTATATTCTTATTAGTTTGCATTTTAACAAAAGTCTATCAAGACATTTTAAAAATGTAATGAAACCTCTTTGTATATCATTCACTGGAATGGTTCCAATTAGGACCCCATTTTTCAATAAAATCACTGTGAATAAATTTCCTACCCGCTGTAAGATCATTTCAGATCTCTTTTACAGCATTGTATCATATTAAATCAAGGTTATTCCGGTATTTTTGCTTAATTTCTTCTCAGTTAAGTTAATCTCCTCTGAGAATGCCTTTTGAACATGTTGGCATTTTTTATAATTGTATATGTGCCTTGAATGTTAGAAAATGATCCTGATCCATTTCTCTGTTCCCAGTCCAGATGACTTTGCTGAACTGTTGACAATGTTAAAATGTTAGGCCTTCATTAATTCTAAAATAATAAACTTATCCAGTTCAGGGTCACGGTGGATCCAGAGCCTCCCCAGAATCACTGGGCGCATGGCGGGAACACACCGTGGAGCCAGCATGGCAGGCCTTCCTTCAGACCTAACCACACATATTGCTCTAGCTGCTGTGGTGACATATGTATTTTATAAGTATCCCTACTACAATACTGAAAAACCTTGAGTGAACAATAATGACTATATGTTGTGTGTGGTTTAGAAAAATAAAAGATAAGTTAACTCTCTTAACAGGGTGTATGGCCGAACTCATGACAGTTGTAGTCTGAGAAATGGTCCAAACTCAGAGATGGCTACAGCCATAGCTTGATGTGCTTGTTCCAGGCATAGCCTAAGGCAATGGCTAAGCTTTTGCCTCAGTGTTTGGTCCAGCCAAAGTCCGACACAGAGTTCCAGCATTAGCATTACATCTGTAAACCCACACTTACCTTACACACACACACACACAGGGCTCCTGTTTCATCTCTTACCTCATTTGAGTCTGAGCTGCACTGTATCACTAATTTTCTCCATTAAAGCTGAAACATGTACTTAGCAAATTAAATAATTCAAAATCATCAAAACTACACTGAGAAATTATAGTAATAAAGCACTGTTTCCTCTATTCAATTTGTCATGCATATCACACTACACGTCTCCCTCTCAAAATAACAGTGCTAGCATTTTAAATGTAATTTTGTTATTTATTTTTTTTATTGATTGACACAAATAACATAAATATAATTCAACTGTGTTTACTTTACATTTATACATTCATTATAAAAAGCTTCAGACTTAAGAAGGGACAATGCCATCAATCCAGATTCATTGCAGCAAACTGTGCAAGAAATGACTATACAAGACTCATAACACTACAATTGACCACCACATTTAATATGAATAGAACTTTATCTTGCTCTGGACAAGAGTGCCTGACAAATGCTGTGAATGTGTCTCAGGCAATGGCTGAAGCAACTTCTGAGGCTATGGCTGGAGCAATCTCTGAGGCTATGGCTGGAGCAATATCTGAGGTTTGTACTGGCGCAATCTCTCCTTTTGGCCAACGCCTTGCTCTATAGCCTGCTTTTAGTGTGTTCAATACATTTATCTAATCAATACATTTGAGGCATCAGAAAAATTTAATGGGAGCGTGCCCCTAGTGACAGTAGAAATTACAAATCAACGATGAGAAATGCACCCCTAGCATATGTGTACAAACCAGATTTGACAAGATTTGTTGTATTTGTACTCTCAGGCATTCACTACTAAATTCAGTGATACTGAACCTGAAACGATTGTTCAATAAAGGTCTATTTAAATATGGTAGATGCATTAAAAGCTGGATACTAGTGCTATAATAAACTATCTCAGGACAAGCAAGCTGTAATGACTCATATTTAGATTTTCATTCACTATTTCCAGTGTAAAACACTAGCCTCTTTAAAGTACCTGCTACAACTGTTAAAGACCAAGAGATTTTCTCTTTCTAGAGTTCTCATGCATTTTTTACCGACACATCCTCATGTATATCAGTGTGAAAAATAACAATCCACAGAAATGCAAATTCATCTTTGTGCAAGTTTAGAAAAATGAATTTGAGGCTGGAGCTGGAGCAATCTCTGAGGCTAGAAGTGGAGAAGACTCTGACAGTAAACCTTAAGCAATTTCTGTAGCTAGTAATGGAGCAATGTTTGAGGTTGGAACTTCAACAATTTCTGAGACCGTATTGTGGTGGAATTCAAATGTCCATTTAACAAACAAATGGATGAGTATCATCATCATCATCATCATCCACATCTTTTCCGTTAAATCCATTTCAGGGTTGTGGTGGCAACAGGTCGAGCAAGCAGGCCCAGAAGTCTTAGTGCCCCACAACTTCCACCCATTCATCCTGGGGGATCCCCAGGCATTCCCAAGCCAGCCTCCTTCCAGTTGCCTATGCCTGGTATACCTCCAGTGGGAGGCATCCAGGAGGCATCCTTATCAGATGCCCATACCACCTCGGCTGACTTCTCTCAACGCGAAAGAGCAGTGACTCTACTCCGAGCTCCTCCCTAATCACTGAGCTCCTCACCCAATCACGGAGAGTTCACCCAGCAACCTGTCAGAGAAAGCTAATATCGACCAGTTTTATCCTTGATCTCATTCTTTCAGTCATTACCCAGAGCTCATGACCATAGGTGAGAGTGGGGACATAGACTGACTGGTAAATTGAGAGCATTACTGCAGCCTCTGCATCTAACCTACAATCAACCTCACAATCCCTCTTTGCATCACTCGTGAACATGATTCCAAGATATTTAAACTCATTCACTTGGGGTAGGTTCTCTATGATGCCAAGGGTTCTGTCTCCCCTGTTCCGTGCCCAATGGGCATTGCATTGCACCTCTACTCTGGATCTTGGTGGGCCCACATGATCTTCCCACATTGCCTTTTCAGGCTAAGCCTGGTGTGCATTTCCCATACAATGATGGAGCTAGCAATGAACTGATGTGGTACAATGCATCATTAAACTAACCAACATTAGTTTCCCAAAACCGTCATACTTTGTTAGTACCACAGAAGTTGGAACCATGTTGGTTTAAACCACCGTAGTCCAAACTACAATGGTTCCAGACGTGTTTGGTCTGGTTTTCACAGCGGGAAACTTGCAAAAACTCATGCATTTTGTAAAATTATGTGAAAATTTTAGAAATTTCTCATATTGTTATCATATATAATCAGCAGCAAAAAGAGTAATGTTACTTGAATTAAAAATAAATGCATGTTTTAAAATAAAACAAAAGAAATACAGGGGTTGGACAATGAAACTGAAACACCTGGTTTTAGACCACAATAATTTATTAGTATGGTGTAGGGCCTCTTTTTGCAGCCAATACAGCGCCATTTCGTCTTGGGAATGACATATAAAAGTCCTGCACAGTGGTCAGAGGGATTTTAAGCCATTCTTCTTGCAGGATAGTAGCCAGGTCTCTACGTGATGCTGGTGGAGGAAAACGTTTCCTGATTCGCTCCTCCAAAACACCCCAAAGTGGCTCAATAATATTTAGATCTGGTGACTGTGCAGGCCATGGGAGATAGTCAACTTCACTTTCATGTTCATCAAACCAATCTATCACCAGTCTTGCTGTGTGTATTAGTGAATTGTCATCCTGATACATGGCACCGCCTTCAGGACACAATGTTTGAACCATTGGATGCACATGGTCTTACTGGTGCAATGTGAAATTAATGAAGAATGGCCACCAGGCTGCTCCAATTTACCCATGAAACCTCCCACACTAAATTGACAGGTGTTTCAGTTTCATTGTCTAACCCTTGTAACAGTGATAATAGACTGTTTAGATTGTTTTGTAACAAAAAATAATATTTCTGTGTATTTATTATTATAAAAAATAGATATTAAGTATATTAGAAAACTTCATAAATATGACGGCGAGAACTCTCAGCAGTGTTCCTCAGTGGCGCAGTGGGCTACATGTGAAAACCCTGCAGTTCTGTGTCACGCAGAAGTGGGTTTGAGACCCGACAGAGTTCATTGTGTTGTTTTTATAACAGCAACTAAAGCTCTCAGTGATGAAACATTGATTCACTAAAGTTGTGTAAAGTATTTTATGTTGCCTCTTCTGATCAGAGGCGATTGCTCTAAGACTGCAAGGGAAGCTCAGCTTCCCCTAAAATGTAAAAAAATAAGTGATCAAATATATACTGTTGTGTGTACATGTCATTGAATAAATACGCACTACAACGCGCTCAATTTTTGTTCAGATTCAGCTTCTTATCACTGGTAAATATGCGACTTTTCTCTCAATCAATCCCTTCACGGTGCTTTAAACAGTGAGGACGCTGAGCGTCCACAGATTTCAATAGCGAAGAAGTGAAATACAGCGAAACGAGATGAGTCATTGGATAAATGCTGGGCTTTGTCCCGCCCATCGGACGCTCAGCGTCTCTGGGGGTCTATGGGGCAGTGGGCTGGCCTCGGCTGGCCCGGACGCTCAGCTTCTGCATGATGATTGGATGATCTATCTGAGGCTGAATCCCTTTTTGATTGACAGCGAAATGAGCGAATCAGCGATCCTTTGGTGTAGAGATCCGTGGGAGCATTACATTTTCATTCTGTTCTTAGTTGAACCGGAGACTTTGTAAGTCCTCTTAGCAACATTTTCTTTGTTAAAAATGACTAGCGACAAATCCAGCTTCTATTTCTGGTGGAGTTTTTTGTAGCTGCTTGTGTTTGGAGACTGACTTCTATCACTCTTTCTGACTTCTATTGCAGTTTCTGTCCAGCGGGTGCCGCTGAGCCCCTCCACCGTCACAAAGCACTCACAGGCGGACACACTTCACATGGGCCAAGGCCGTTTAAGCAGCCTAGCTCTGCTGGCCATTGAGAGGACACTAGTCAAGTCCCTGGAAAAGACGCCTTGTTGGTACGACAGGGTCACATATCATTTTCTTAAAAAGGAACGGAGGGTAGAATTTACGTATAAATAAACCGACACATTTTATGACGTAGGCCGAAATTGAACTTCCCCTCCTTGAAAGACCATCATCCGCTTCTGCTTCTGATATATATATATATATTTGTAGTATATACCAACATGATAATATCTTTTTACACACACACACACACACACACAAATGGTACAGTTAAAGTGCCAGTTGTATAAGTTGTCTTTTTCATCCTTTGTTTGAACTTTTTTTTTTTACCTGTGAATGAGTCCTGTAGTAATTAAACAGTTTAGAGGGAGAGGGGGGAAATCTGTGAGAAAACATCTGCTATATGTTTATGACCCTAATCTCACAGTTAAAAATAATCATTCTACAAGGGTCTTTTAGTAAAGAAAACAGTTCTACATAGAACACTTGAAGAACCTTTGCACGATTAAAGGTTCCTTTGCATCATGAAAGTGTTCTTCAGATTGATGGAGAATGTGCTATAGATGGTTCTATAGAGCACCTTGTAGTAAACACTTCTGTATGGAACCATAAATGGTTCCTTTATTGTTACAAGTTTGAAATCATTATAGTAGAAGAACACTTTTTTGTGCCATATAGGACCCTTTTCTAAATGTTGCTATATAGAGCCATAGCACATTCTCCATCAATCTGAAGAACACTTTCATGACACAAAGAAACCTTTAATCTTACAGGTTCTTCAAGTGTTTTATATATAATAATCCCCCCCCCCAGGGCTGGGCTGTTCCGTGGACCCCAGAATCCCCTCAGTCTGGAAGCTCATCTGCCCACCCTGCTGCCTCAACACAGAGGCCCTCACACCGAGACCCACTGCCTTTGAAGCATCTGCTGCCAGTACAATGAATAGCTCCTCAGATCCCCAGTGTCTCCCACCCAACAATAATTAATATAGTAAGATTAATAAAAGTAATATAGCTAATATAGTAATATACCTCTTTATTTGCATTAATGTACTGATTGTATGAAGAGTAGATTTTTTCCACTTTTATAGACGTTGATTGTTCCTTTCTCCATCCAATCCCTTCTACCCATTCCCTACTTCAAAAAAGGCCTGTAAATCAGGCCTATATGCTGCCCCAACTCCTCATCCTAGAGGTGGGGTGTAGGAAATAGATGTATTCTGTCCAACAGTTCTGCAGGGAAAGTGATGTGTGGTTTATTTAGTGACAAATGAATTTATAAATCTCTATCTGTTTAAAAGACATGTTGACATTCCTTCAGTGAACTGAAGATTAAATAATATTCAAATCCATCTTGAACTACTACATTAAAGTTATTATATCCCCAACATATAACTTAAACATGTAATGTCTTTATTGCTTCAAGTGGGTCTAAATTAGAAAGAGTATTGCTGGAAAACAGTACCATAACACAGTGCTGAGCGAATGAAAGCTGCTAATCTTTACGTATTGCTCTCCTGTTCTTTCTATTAAACCTTATCTCTAAGCTCACACAATGTATTTCGTAATGGTCATTCACAGTTCAAAACATCAGGTATACATAAAAAAAAAATCATGATGAGGTATTTAAAAACAGGGTTTAAATGATGACAGTATTAATGAAGATTGGCCACCACTAACCACAGGCCTGAAGTTGTAATTCCAACTACACAACTCAACGACAGTGTTGCGAACGTTCGGTGGAACTACGGTTTTGAGAAACACCTGTGTCGTTTAACGATGGTTCGGACTATGCAAGTTACCAATGTAGTTACCTTGATATTTCCAACGACTGTTTTGAGAAACCCTTGCATTGCAACTTTATTGTTCCAACTATGTAAACTGCTAACGTAGTTAGCAATAATGCTTTTGGGAAACGAACCCCTGGCCAGGTCAGCGGCGCGACTGTGTCCCAATTCAACTCTCAACTCTCAGACCCCTTGAACACTTAAACCCACATTTTTAGGTCCCAAAAAGAGTACTTGTCCAGGGAAAAGAGGACCTCTGATTACCGCCAAACAGTTCCAAATTTAGTTCACAAACTGGAATGTGAAATATGGCTGAACTAACAACAGACAGTGTAGTGGTGTAGTGGCACCACCTTAAGTTCTGTCTGTGAAATACAGCTGAATTAACAGTTCTTATTCGCACATGTGCGTTTCAACATTAGTATCAGTCAGTCAGTCAGTAAGCACAAATGCCTCTTCTAGACAGGCAGTCTGTTATTGGTTAATTTCCTTGAAGCTTTATGTAATTGACAGAAGTACAAAGAAAATATTTCCGATGTTCTTACTGAACAACTTGATTTAACTTTCCAATTATTAACAGATTTAGAAATTGATGCCTGCAGCACACTCCAAAAAAGGTGGGACAGAGGCATGCTTTTCACTGTGCTACAACATCTGCTTAATCATTTGGGAACTGAGGATACCAATTGTTAAAATTTTGTAAGTAGAATTTTCACCTATTCTAACTTGAGACAAGACTTCGGCTGCTCAACAGTCGGTGGTCACTGCTGCTTGATTCTGCGCTTCATGATGTGCCATAGAAGACAGATCTGAACTGCTGGCACATGTACTCTGTGACTACGAAGCCATGTTGTTGTAGCATGTACAAAATGAGGCCTCACTTTGTCTTGCTGAAATAACCATGGACTTCCCAGAATGACACATTACATTGATGGCAGCATATAACTTTCTAAAACCCCATTGTTTGCCGCCACATCAATGGAAATTTCTGAGATATGTAAATCACCCATGTTGTGGTCACAGATGCACCCCACATACTTTGAGGGATGTAGGCTTTTGCACCTATCACTGATAACAGTCGGGATGTTTCATTTGATCTTTATTACAGAAAAAACAATGTTAGTTTTTCTTTAAACAAACCGAAACATGGACTCCTCTGACCATAGCACATTTTGGTATTTGGACCATAATTCTTCAAAACGGTGTGATGTGATACTTAATAAATTTTTCACTATCATTTTGCCCCTGTCCTAACTTTTATTTAGTGTTTTGCAGATTTAAATTTTAAAACTGTTTTATATTGACAAACACCTCTATGTTTAGTAATTGAAAGTCAATTAATGAAGCTTCACTATAATTAAAAAATAAAACAAATACTCAAAGTTTTCTGAAAATGGGGCTTGAAACTGGGTATAAGGCATTGTGTATTTTCATTTTTTGTTTGATTTCAATATGAAAAACTGCTGAAATACATATGATTTTGATATATGAAGTGATATATGCATATTGATCTGGGGGAAACTTTTCAACTATAGTACTGCTTCAGAAATTTTGTACGGTGCATTTTTTACACGTGTCTTTTAGCAGAGGTTAATACGGTTTCCTTTAGTTCTTGTTTCTCTGTAAATGCCCCACATTTACCATAAGCAATCATGGTTATTGGGAAATGAAGTGTTCCAGCGGGCTATTTAAACCCTTCTCCAGGGAAAATACACACCCTCCTTATCGCACCATGGCTCTCATCTCTCTTCTTCTGCTGACTGCTCTGCTGCCAAACCTCAGTCACTCAGGTAAGAGTTGTTTAAACAAAACAGGAATGTGGGAAAGTGTTTAGTGGGTCAGAAAATTTCAGCAGCATATATATATGATATCACATTAGAATCCTTTTTTTCATTCATTGATTGTCTGAAACTGCTTATGTAGTGATCCCTCATTTTTCACAGGGGATGCGTTGCAAGACCACCTGCGAAAAACGAATTTCCGCGAAGTAGAGGAAAGATATTTTTTTATGTATTTAATGAGTATTTGGACTTTTAAAACCCTCCCTGTGCTGTTAACAACCCACCCTTTGCAGTAAACAGTCATTCTATAATGTTTTTCAGCTGGAACTACATGTGATATCCTACCAGTTTCTTTAATAGAGTAATTCCTAAGCTGTGATTTAGCGTAAGTAAGTTTCACTCGGATGTGGACATGAACAATACATGTACTGTATGAAATAAATGATATATTATGTCACCTACAGGCCTAGTCTATGAAATTTTAATGGATTTAAAGAAATATTTTGGCTATTCATCTTTCACGGTTTTCCTAGATTGTCTCTCAATATCCGCGATATAGCAGCCATAAGCCCCCTTGAAAAACTCGCGAAGTAGCGAGAGATTATTGTAGTTCAGGGTCGCGGTGGGTTCGGACCCTACCAGGAATCACTGCGCGCAAGGTGGAAAACACCCATGAGGTGGCACCAGTCCTTAACAGGGTGACACACACTCACACATTCACTCACATACACACACCTACGGACACTTCTGAGTCGTCAATCCAACTACCAATGTGTGTTTTTGGACTGTGGGTGGAAACCGAACCACCCAGAGGAAACCCACACAGACACGAGGAGAACACACCGAACTCCTCACATACAGTCACCCAGAGCGGGACTTCAGCCCACAACCTCCAGGTCCCTGGAGCTGTGTGACTGCGACAACACCGTGCCATCCCACATTAGAATCCAAGCTTCTTAATTCATATTTCATTTAACTAGCAACTTTTGAAAATATTTTGAACCATCCCAGTGACATTTTAAGAACATTTGTTTAAATAAATATATAAAGATACAAATTCTAGATTTTTTAATGTGCCCTAAAACGTTGTCATGTATTTATATGCTCAATTCTTTTTTAGTTAAACAATTTTGTATTTCATTATTGTAATTTTTAGCAGTTGAACTTCTAACGATCCTGAAAACAGGGGTTATATCCCAGAAACAAACCAAATTCCAAATTTGATTGCGTTTACTGATGTTGTTTGAACTTGTTAATCCTAGTGTGCAGTTTTCAGCTGCAATTTCTACAATAATCTATATATAACTGTTGTAAATTGACATATATTTTAAGAGTCATGTAGAATGTGTGATCATAAGCTCTCCACGTTTTTCACACTTAGCTGGTGTTGATGTTGGAATAATAAATGGCACAGAGGCTAAACCCCACTCCAGACCCTATATGGTGTCTCTCCAAGTAAATGGAGGACACTTATGTGGTGGCTTCCTTGTGTCTCAAAGATTTGTCATGACGGCTGCGCACTGCTATAAGTGAGTTGTTGTTTTCTTTCTTTTTTTTAAATCACTGTATGTAAATACAAATGTAATGATATAAATTGCATTTTAATGCTTCAAATTTAGAACATCTCAAAAATGTACAAGCTGGTTGTCTGGCAAATTTTAGACAACACAGATGCTTCGAAGGCAGCCCCCCGCAGGCCCCATATTATTAATTGTAAAATGTCATATTTAATGCAATGTTTTGTTCATCATTACATGCTACTATTACCAAATATATTCAGTCAGTTAAGCGTCAACCATTTTGGTGTCAGCAGAAACTCGGAGATCACAGCAGTGCTTGGTGCTCATGATCTGTCAGACAAAGGAGAAGGTGCTTTGCGCAGGGAAGTGGAGACTTACTATGTCCATCCAATTTACCAAACTTGGCAAAACGTGGACTATGATATCATGCTCTTAAAGGTAAGAAACAACAGCAATGATAGTAATAAACTCAAACACCATGAGATGACAGGCACATTTTAGGCCCATGACAAGACCCTTAAGTTAAAAAATGGGCACATAGATAAAAATTTTAAGGTACAACACAAAAATGATGACTATAGCAACCAAGTTTTAATCAGAACATGCCAAGGAATCTTACAACAATCTGAATCATATTACATGATAAATGTTTGCCTTCAGTGTAAATCCCTCAAGACACATATTTTAATAATGATTAAAAATATCACCAAAACAAAAAATATTGTAAAGACCTTGAAAGAAAGATAAGTATTGAGACACAGCCATGTGAGCAGTAATTGAGCAAGGGTACAGGCAGTATTTGAGCCCAACACAGAAGCAAGTACCATGAAACATACCAGCCCTCCATAACAACTCCAAGCACAACATAAACTCCTAATACATCAAACTAGGGATCCAGAATTCAGCTTCAGCCCCTTGTGATGACTCAGGCATCCGTGGCTTGGAGTCCAGGAGTCCTCACTTGCCTTGTCAGATTTGTTAGTGCTGTACTCCCAGGGTGCTGAGCTGTCTAGTGGCTCACAAAAAAAAAAAAAAAAAAAAAAAAATATATATGAATCAGAAAACATGTATCTCACACTAACTTCCTGGTGTCATATTTTGGTTTGTAGAGACATTAATGGTTTGGACTGGCAACATCTATGTTGAGGAGAAAAAAAAATAAAATAAAAAAAATGATATATGTATATATATATATATATATATATATATATATATATATATATGATAAATATTGTGCATGAGGTAAACTTTTTAGTTTATCCATGTCCAGACAGCGCAGTGCACTTGTAGACCTTGGTTCATTAAGATAAAGATTCATCATTGCTAAATACAGTTCAGTCAATGTATTACTATTTATGTGAACAGACACTGAGACAGTTGCAGTGTAATTTTTAAACTTTCTAACATTGCTACAGCTCAAGGAAACAGTACCACTGGGCCCAACAATCACAACAATCCGCATCCCCAAAATAGAGGAGGACATCCCAGTCGGTACGATCTGCAGTGTAGCTGGATGGGGACAAACCGGTGACAATGAGTCCACAAGTAACCGTCTGATGGAAACAAGTATCAGAGTCATAGACTGTAAGAAGCACCGTGTAAATAAACAGCGAGTGTGTGCAGTTCATCCAGGAGGAGCATGCTTTGTAAGTAAAAAATGCTGATGTATGCGTTTCTTCTCATAAATATTGTTTTGATCAGGCTTAGCAAATTAATCATGCGTCTACTTGTTGTCCACACCTTCTGAACTACTGCTGGTCTCAAGGCTACTTTGAGCATATTTTACTGCAAACCATTTACACAATTCGTAAAATGTAAATGAAATATAATTAACACTTGTAATTGTGTACTAATGATATTTGTGAATGTTAATGTGAATTTCTGGCAACACAAAATAAGAAAAATCAGGTTTATAAATTTCCATATAACCCTAACTCTAATCTATAACCCTAAACTTAACCCAAATGCTGGCTTTAACCCTAAATTTAACTAAACCTAAATCTAAGCTCCAAAACATTAGGAAACTGCTACATTTTGTGTTTGTTTAATGCTATCGCTAACACCTAAATCTAAAAGGTAAATCTAAAACCCTTAAACCTAACCCTAAATGTAACACTCATAGGCAGTGATTTAACCGCTGACCACTAGTAGGACACTAATGCTCTTGTGTGTTGTTAACAGGGAGACTCCGGAGGTCCTTTAGTGTTTAAGGACACTGCAGTGGGTATTGATTCTTTCATTACTGGTACGTGTGAGGAACCCCAGGGTCCAAATGGTTTTGCCAAAATATCTGCATTCCTGCCCTGGATCAGTTCTATTCTTGACCGTGTGTAGCCCACATTTAACAAATGAGCAAAGCCAGACCATTTGGCAGATTTTATCTCAATAAAAGCATTTTTCTCAAGCATGATTTCTCTTGTCTCAAATGTTGTTGTTTTTTTAGCTAATGAACTAAATGAAGCAAAAAAGCAAACAATGTTTTTAAACATTTAAATAAAACATAAATATGAAGCAAGCAGGTTTTCTGTATGTCTGATTATTCTGATGTCTAAATGATGTCTAAAAAGTGGACTTACCTATTTAGTGACTTCATTCACAGTACAATTGCAGCACTGTGGCACATGGTGCTCAATTCTACACTCTCAGAAAAAAAAATACAATGTACAGGTACATTATTTTCACTAAAAGTACAAATTAAAATATACTTTTAAAGATACAACAGTGTTTTTAAAGTCCAGTTGTGTTCTCTAAGGTACATTACATTTCTAGAAGGAGGGGTGAATATTTGTAACCTTTCATTACAGGTCTATTTAAATTATAATACGTTTTAATTCTCAAAATAACTCAACAAAGTAAATCAACACAATTTTGGAATTTAGACTTATAATGGAGGGACGGCACAGTGATGCTGCAGGTAGTGTCGCTGTCACACATTTTGCAGGGTCCTGGGGTTGTGGGTTCTGAGCCCCACTCTGGGTGACTGTCTGTGAGGAGTGTGTTGTCCCTGTGTCCGCATGGGTTTCCACCAGGTGCTCCGGTTTCCTCCCACGGTCCAAAAACCCATGTTGTTAGGTGGAAAGTCTGTGGGAAATTATTCATAGCTGTGAGAGTCTGATTGACTTGGTGAGTGTGTGATCTCATCACAATATGAAATGACATGTAAGGAGTAATGACAAGAGAAAAAGTGTGTTTGTGTGTGTGTGTGTGTGTAGGCCCTTACCATTTTCAGCTTTTGCAAACAGGTAAGAAAGTTTAAGAATCACCGTGGCAAGTCGTTTGCTACATGTCATGGTTAAATCTAGAGCAGTTTACTCTGAACTCAGGATTAAAAATAATTAGATTCTGACACCAGAACTGGCTGCAGAAATACACATGATTACTTTATTTAAGAATAAGTCCTTACTATTATTAATTTGAGTTAGCCTGCACCAGCCCAGGCAGCAACTGAAATTCCCAGAAAATGTGTTGCTTTTATATTTTTCAAGGAGCCAACACCAGGCCCATAACTCATTAATAGTGTCATATATATATATATATATATATATATATATATATATATATATATATAAAGTAATATAAAGTTATTTTTGTGACAGTTTGCGAAGGTCACAGAAGTTGGTAAGCTTTCTGTTGGTTCTCCTTTCCGTGTTAAACACAAGGAGCACACCATAAGAAAGACTGGTTTTGGGGAACTGAAGATTTCCACATTGCTATTTAAACCCTTTTTCTTCTTCAAAGAGAACACTTTGCAGTGCATCATGGCTCTCCTCTCTGTGTTCCTGCTGGCTGCTCTGCTGCCAATCCTCATCCACTCTGGTAAGTGCTGCCTGAACAAAGTGAGACACAAGTTTCTATTCAAGGACACTAGCTAGTGTTAGACAGGAGTTAGAATGATTCAAATGGCCTGGATGTATGAAGGTGAATATTGCATTCCGATTACAACTCTTCCATGTCTTTCTCTTTCAGACAGTTTTGATGTTGGTATAGTGAATGGCACAGAAGCTAAACCCCACTCTAGGCCGTATATGGTGTCTGTCCAGACAAGTGGAGGGCACAAATGTGGGGGCTTCCTTGTGTCCAAAAGATTTGTCATGACAGCAGCACACTGCTGGAACAAGTAAGATTGAATTAAGTGTTTAATGTTTACTAATTATGATAATAATTGGAAATGTTTACATACAAGAGGCATATTAATAGCCATAGAATATTTGTAGACAATTTATTACTATGTTATTAAGTAGTAATAAAGGTGAATATAGTCATCTCCAGAGTGCTTACTTCGATGAATATTAAGTGCCATTAAAATGCCATTATTCGAATCCAGAAGTCAAAATAATTAATGCTTTGTTAATTGTGCATAAAATATGAACAATCTACAACAAAAAATAACAATGAACACCTTATGGATCAGAGACAAAGCAGCAACAGTCCAATGGTCGGTTACAGTTAAGGAGATATTTACTGCATCTCAGATAAGGTTCTAACATCAGCAGTACCATTCTAACAAGCAGGGAAATTAACCCTAGTAATGTGGTTGGGGGACTGTGTAAAATCAATGCGTTCTACTTTATACAGTAACAACTTCCTACGAAAATTACCCTCATTACTCTGAAAAAGCTGTTATCACCTAATGTGAGATACAGTAACAACAACTATTTTTATTTTGCATTGATAGCACTGATAGCATGTACATTCTTAGTATCTTGATGACTACTTATTAGTTTTTGAGGTAATAACCCAAATATTCCACAAAGTTATAAAGCAGTAACAAGAAATCTAACATAACATTTTGCTTCTAAACATTTACTACAGATGTGTAACATGTAAACAATATTTTATTTACTTATATTCTTCTTTTATTTACTTGTATTTACTTCTTTTTTGTAATGAGTTTCAAACAGTTCTGTGCTCTGCATTAATCCTCTCAGTAGCCTATTGTGTATTATAAAATCATAAATAGCACAGTAAATTCAACCTTTTTACTGCTTAATTATGTAGTAATAAGCAGCTATTTAAATATTTTCAGCTTGATAATAAGTTAGCAGCTATTTGTTGCATATGGTTTTATACTGAAATAGTCATGAGCAAATAAATTTGTTAGTCATTCCTTATTTATCCTAGTTACTCTTTAATAAGTAGTAAAAATGTGGTAGTTTAATACCAATTAGGCGTTTTTTGCTAGAAGAATTTGTTACTCCAGGGTATGTTGTGTTTCTGTAAATTTTTAATGTGTTGCAGTGACACCAATTAAATCTAAATATCTGGTATGCTCATCTAAACAGGAAATTGATATTCACGGCTGTCCTCGGTGCTCATAACCTGAAAGACAGAAAAGAAAAGAACGCTCTATAACAATGCAAGTGAAGAGTTACCATGTGCATCCGAAGTACCTTGACGATAATTCATTTGACTATGATATCCTGACTTTAGAGGTAAACAGCCACTTCATCTTTAATAGCTACTTTAGTTGAAGTAACTAAACAAAGTAAAACTTGACTCCAACTATAAAAATACATGCATTGAGTTGTCAAGGTTTTGTCTTAATCAAATAGCCTAATAATTGGCCTTTTGTATCATATGAGTCACATTGATGCAATATAATATATATATCTGTTTGACCTTGATGATAATTCAGCAAATATTGATTATCTCATAGTTACAAGGAACTGTCAAAAAAGAACTGTTAAAAAGAGTGTGAAGTGGATCTTGAAGAATTAAATGTTCTTTTTGGACCGTTCCCAAAGTAATTAAAATTTAGAAGATCTCCAAAAGATCCAAAATACACCCTCTCTCCTGAGGGAGGCGTGCTCGTTCCGGAAGTTTCACAAAGACCAGTCGAGTGAAGTTCAAAGCAAACCAAAGTATTTATTTTAATACTGGAACCAGGAGAACTAATACATAAGAAACGCAACCTAGTGCCCTTCCACGCAAAGTTCTGACTCTTGGGATCTGACTCCATAGTTTTATACCCCAAATGACGTATACCCTGCTGGCAAGGCGTTTCTGGCTGATTAACATATATTAATATGCATAATTAGACATGTTAGTACTCAGGTTTCTGCGTGCATGTTTCACATGCACCTATGACCCCAAAACACTCATCATGCCCTTCTGACTCTGTAGGTTTTATTACCCACATTCCTTTTCTGTCACCAAGATTCAGAGGGGTCACTAATGGACTTAAGGTCACTGAGATGCCCTAAAGTTCAACTGTCCTAACTAACACTTGGAATTTATACTACAAGCCTAAGTGCAGATCTGGTAAAGATCTAAGAAATTAGAAAGGTGTAAACACTGAGTCAGCATGTCAGTTAGTGTGCAGATTCTAAACTGTTTAAATGCATGGTTAAAATACTGGTTAATCATTCATATGAATACAAGGTTTCATACAATGAATATGTAATTATACTTTCTAATTTTAACTAATCATTTAAGGATATTTGTCCACTAATACAAAGTAATAAAATTATTTTTCACAACAATTTCCCCTTTTGACCTGTCCAACTGACAGGTCAATACATTTAGATAAATGGTAAGCAATTAATGTTAAATTGGTCTGCCTAGGTCACCCCCGGCTTGGCGAGTGACTTAGGTAGAGCGTGATGGCAGATTGTGGTGGTAGCGGGCAATTACACCGCTCCTGTTAGGAGTGGACACCTCTGTCCTACCACTCACTCTCTGGACTAAGAGATTACAATGAGCCCTATATGTGTATGTGTTAAAGTGTATTCTTCATCCGCTGGTAGGGATCTGCGCTGGGGGCAAGGATAGACTTTCCTTGTCGTGCCCCTGCCTCAGGGGATTATTCTGCCCCTATGTTGGTTGAGGCTGCTTGATCAGCCTCTTCTGAGGTGTTGTTTTCCTTCAGTGAATGTTTGATGTTAGTTGTCGGTGCGGCTCTGCACTGTGTGAGGTGGTACCACTATAAGCCTTTACCCTTCAGCCAGACTGCACAACTGGTTCTCTCTGTCCCCTGGTAAGGTCCTGTCCAGCGAGGTTCATACCACTTCCGCTTGATAACCTTCAGGAGGACCCAAGGTGAGACTGTCACTTCTGGATCCTTCTCCTCCGTTTCTTCTCCTTCTCTCCTTTCCTGCACCTGTATAGAGAAATCTTTACAAACAGCTTTTAGTTCTCATATAGCTGTCGGTACTCTGCTTGAGGTAGTTTCTGGGGGGACGCAAGTGCGCTGGAGGGGCCTTGAAAAGGTATGCCCCTCCCTAATTCAAAAGGAGTGAACCCTGTATTTCTGTTCACTTAACTACGGACACTAATTAAAACAATTGGAAGGGCATCAAGCCAATTCATGCCCGTGGCCAGTTTGATCTTTGCTAATTTAGATTTCAAATTTTGATTCATCCTCTCCACCTGACCTTGTGAGGCAGGATGATACACACAACCATAGCTATGGCGCAGCCCCAACGACTGCTCCACCCACTGCAGTGTTTTACTCGTGAAATGACTCCCGTTATCTGAAAAAATATTAAAAAAATAAATAAATAAATAAATAAATAAAAATTTCCTAGGAAACTCATGGTTAGAAATTCAACAATTAATCAGAAACTTACAGACTGATTTTGCATCTTCCCTCAGAGTGGGGAATGCCTCTACCCACCCCGAGAATCTATCTACCACGACCAGGAGATATCTATATCTCCTAATGGGGTCAATCATATCTGTGTAATCCATTTTAATCTCAATCTCATGAGAATCTGGCAGTGGAAACCTTCCTGGAGCTAGTTTAAATGCTTTTGCTACATTCTGAGTGTTACAAATCTGACATTTAGTGATGTAATCAACCACTAATGCTGACATGTATGGGTGCCACCATTGTTTTTAATTTTCCAGTGTTTTGTTGTTTTCCTATATGTGCAGTTCTACCTTCTGCGCCGATGGGTTTTGTTTCACTTCGTCTGCAATAACTGTCTGAAACTCATGTGTTTCCCCCTTTGCTTCCTGAACTACTGCGTATCCTGCTCTGACTTCACC
This sequence comes from Hoplias malabaricus, assembly GCF_029633855.1. Lineage (NCBI taxonomy): Eukaryota > Metazoa > Chordata > Actinopteri > Characiformes > Erythrinidae > Hoplias > Hoplias malabaricus. The sequence continues at coordinate 18,559,549 of NC_089815.1, read as the reverse complement.
TGTATCTGCCCTGTACCCACACCCATCCGTCCATAAATTCCATGACCCTGGAATGGGTGTGGCTTGTAAGTCTGGTCTTACTTTTCCTTGCCTTTCCACCTGTTCCTCGCATTCATGTGGTGGACCTTCCAACATCCCATCTGCCATATTAACTCCTTTGTGTGTAGGTGATGTTGGGTGCAGTCAATGCTTTGTGAATGCGTCTCTGTCTCAATGGAGTGAGTGTGAACATCTGTGAGTTTATGTACGCTACTACTCCATGTGTGGTTAGAATGCGCAATGGATATCCTGCTACTAAATGTGCTGTTTTCTGAACTAATTTAGTCAGTCCTGCTACATGTCTTGTGCACTGTGGTTGTCTCCTCTCTATAAGGTCCAATGGGACACTTAAATACATTAGTACTGCTCTACCATCCCCCTTTTTCTGAAACAGTACACCATTAATCACAGTGTCTGTTTCAGAAACATCCATGTAAAAAGGTAATGAATAGTCAGGTCTGGCTAAGTCAACTGCAACGGATAAGGCTTATTTAACATCTATTAACACCTGTTCAGACTCCACTGTCCAATTCAGCTTACCAGACAAATTTCTCATCCCTATAGATTTCACCATGTCCCTAAAAGGTTATGTTCGTCCGACAAAGTCAGTAATGTATTGTCTGCTGTAACCAGTCAGTTCTAAAAATGCTAACATGTCTTACACAGTCTCTGGTTTTTTGTTTATATTGGGCAATCCAAATTGGTTGTGTAATATTCATACAAAAATAGACAAGTGTCTGATTAGTCTATCATACATCATCTGGTCCTGTGGACCACAATGTGTCAGGTAGTGATGCTAATAATACCTCCATCTGTAGATAATCACAGTCCTCACAACCATGGTGTCTAGGCAGCAATTGATGGTGCAATGTGACTAAGATGGGTGAGTTATCAGTGATGTGATATGTCTATGTTGACTTTGAAAACATGACACCAGGCAGCTAGGTCCAGACCCAATCCGTGGCCTCATTTGCTCTTTTTACCATAGGGCCCAACTGCTTGGCCTCTTGTCTCTGATGGAGAGCTAGTGAAATGTGTGGTGCCGCCTTGTCAGACAGTTTTTACCAATAATGTTGTTGTCATGTTAGTGAAACAGGAGAAGCCACCCCTTCAGGACCCACATAAATCCCTGTGGTGTCAACCGACCACTGTGTACCCTCTAATTCTGTTTGAAAAATTCATAATAAGTTAAATCTCCCCCTACATCATAGAACAGGGTGACATGGAATGGGTCGGGCAGAGGAACGTAGGGTGCCATGGTTGTAATCCAAGTCGACCAGTGGTGGAACAAGGCAATGAGTCGTGGTGACGGGTCCGTCTGTCCAGTCACTAAACCCCAATAAATGTCTACCGACTCATCCTGCTGAGGTCTCATCAGGTACATACCATCAGTGTACCCCACCACTGCCACAGTTTTTGTCCGTCCAACCACGTAAGAGTGATCCCATCTGGTTGTCATAAAATACAGACTCCCATTTCCATCAACAAGTCTCTACCACAAATGTTCAAGGGTGCTTGTGGTGCAATTAAAAATGAATGTGACACAGTCTGTGTACCAGTACTTGACTGGCAAATGTCTTGTTTTTGGCAGTGATGTAGATGTCCCCGAGAAGCCCCTTACTTGCACAGTGTGTTCGCTCATCAGATGTGCAGGTAATACTGTGTTGATGGCTGACCATGTGGCTCCCGTGTCTACCAGAAAAATGATTTCATAGGCCCCCACAGTTAATGACAGCATGGGTTCTGCCCTGGCCCTGCTGTCCTGGTGCTCCTCTTGGCCCCGTCAATGTCCACCCCACGGCTCCATGCTGTATTGGCCAGCAGGAAGATGTGATGGCTCCGGTTTTGGTGCCGCCTGTGGGTGTGGTGCCTCACATTGTGCTACCCAGTGGTCCAAAGCTCCACATCTTAGAGACGCCCCTGTCCGACGGCGGGCCCTGCCCCTCCACCTACCATTACCACGCCCCCTGCCCCATGAGTAGGGCTGATATTAGAAATATGTAATTATATGGTGGGTTTTGTGGTGGCCCAGATTGAGTAAGCATGTATGTGTTTTTGTTCATAAATATTTGTGGTGATTGCATATGTGGCAGTGCAGTCATAGGCATCATGGTGTCAGACTTTGTTTGCTTTTTATTATCATTTATATATTTCCTGGCTTCTGCTAGTATAACAGTTAGTAGGTCTCTTTGTAACTTAAATATCTCCTTGTCTTTATTATCAAATCTTTCCTTATAATTGTTCATATAGAAAAAATCATAGTTAGGTTTAATAAATGTCAAAGCCTGTTTTTCTATTTCAGTTGCTTCCATGGAAGTAGTTGATCTTTTAATAATATTTCTAAAATCCCCAAGTGCTAGAGTCATGCCACCAGTCAGACTGTCCAGCTTTCTAATCCAAGCAGCCGCTCCACTACAGAAAGGCGGAAGCTGATCGACCAAAGTCTGTGCATCAGTTAATGATAATGGTACATATTTATATGTTCCTGTGCAAGTGGCCACTAATGGAAACATAGTGTCAACGTTAGTGTCAGACGTATATCTGTCAGGCGGGTGTCGAAGTCCGGTGCTACGTCTCAAAATGTCCGTTTTGTCTGAGATGTGCATGTCGCATTCTAAAGACTGTTGTTTTAAGTCCAATTGTCTCTGTTCTTCTAGTATAAGTTTTTCCATGGCACGCAATGTTTTGTTCAAATCAGTAATCCGTCTAGCACCACGTCGTCCATTCGCACTGTCCTCATCATCTGCTATATGTCCGTCATCCTGATCATAGTCAGCCGTTATGACATGGCCCTCTAAATCTGCTTTAAGCCTGATGTTTTGTTTATTTTTACGTGGCATCTAGTTCTCAAATGGATTTGTCAGTGTTTGTTTATCGACAAGGCACGGTTTATCCTGTTCTATATAATTTCCTGTGGTATCTATAATGTCATAACAGTCGGTATTAATATCCGTGTGTGTATTTAAAATTGACTCATGTGGCTTTCGCAATTGGAATGGGTCGTCTGTGTGTGCGTTTGTGTGTTTGTCACTTTGAACTGGCTGCTCACAAGCAAAATCCCGGTCTCTTGTGTCTGTCTGTACGCTCACTTTGCCGGAATCAACACTGAAAACAGGGAGGATATTATCAACTGGTGGGACATTATAAACTGGTGTGACGTGACCTATGTTATATGGGGGAGGCGGAGCTGTAGGAGCTGTAGGCTCCTCCCCCTTGTGGTTCGTATAGGCAATTTCCACTTCCGGCTTCACGGCAGTGAGTGATATAGCGCTCGAAGGTGACGGACCTGGTATTTTCAATACCACGAGCTGCGGAAGGAGACTGAGAAACGCCATTTTAAAATTTTGAAGCTCCGCAATGTCCGTTTTGGCTATATTCAAACTTTTGTTTGCCTTAGGTCTTTGAAAAAGGCTAGCCTTACTAACCTCTACTTCAGCCTGACATAATCTTTCCTCCAGCTCTCTTTTCAACTGATTAATACCGGTATTTAATAATGATTAAAAATATCACCAAAACAAAAAATATTGTAAAGACCTTGAAAGAAAGATAGGTATTGAGACACAGCCATGTGAGCAGTAATTGAGCAAGGGTACAGGCAGTATTTGAGCCCAACACAGAAGCAAGTACCATGAAACATACCAGCCCTCCATAACAACTCCAAGCACAACATAAACTCCCAAACTAGGGATCCAGAATTCAGTTTTAGCCCCTTGTGATGACTCAGGCATCAGGAGTCCAGGAGTCCTCACTTGCCTTGTCAAATTTGTTAGTGCTGTCCAAGGGTGCTGAGCTGTCTAGTAATATAGAATAGAATGAACGCTGATATATATAGAATGAACATTGATATATATAGAATGAACTTATCAAAGTTCATTCTATATATATCAATGTTCATTCTATATATATCAGCGTTCATTCTATATATATCAATGTTCATTCTATATATATCAATGTTCATTCTATATATATCAAAGTTCATTAAATATTTCCTGTTTGGCTTGCTATACATATTCATATATATATATATATATATATATATATATATATATATATGAATCAGAAAACATGTATCTCACACTACCAGCCTGGTGTCATATTTTGGTTTGTGGGGACATTAATGGTTTGGACTGGCGCAGTGCACTTGTAGACCTTGGTTCATTAAGATAAAGATTCATCATTGCTAAATACAGTTCAGTCAATGTATTACTATTTATGTGAACAGACACTGAGACAGTTGCAGTGTAATGTTTAAACTTTCTGGCATTGCTACAGCTCAAGGAAAAAGTACCACTGGGCACAACAATCACAACAATCCGCATCCCCAAAAAAGAGAAGGACATCCCAGTCGGTACGATCTGCAGTGTAGCTGGATGGGGACAATGAGTCCACAAGTAACCGTCTGATGGAAACAAGTATCAGAGTCATAGACTGTAAGAAGCACAGTGTAAATAAACAGCGAGTGTGTGCAGTTCATCCAGGAGGAGCATGCTTTGTAAGTAAAAAATGCTGATGTATGCGTTTCTTCTCATAAATATTGTTTTGATCAGACTTAGCAAATTAATCATGCGTCTACTTGTTGTCCACACCTTCTGAACTACTGCTGGTCTCAAGGCTACTTTGAGCATATTTTACTGCAAAACATTTACACAATTCATAAAATGTAAATGAAATATAATTAACACTTGTAATTGTGTACTAATGATATTTGTGAATGTTAATGTGAATTTCTGGCACCACAAAATATGAAAAATAAAGCTTATAAATTTCCATATAACCCTAAATGCTATCGCTAGCACCTAAATCTAAAACCTAAATCTAAAACCCTTAAACTTAACCCTAAATGTAACACTCATAGGCAGTGATTTAACCTCTGACCACTAGTAGGACACTAATGCCCTTGTGTGTTGTTAACAGGGAGACTCCGGAGGTCCTTTAGTGTTTAAGAACACTGCAGTGGGTATTGCATCCTTCATTACTGGTACGTGTGAGGAACCCCAGGGTCCAAATGGTTTTGCCAAAATATCTGCATTCCTGCCCTGGATCAGTTCTATTCTTGACCGTGTGTAGCCCACATTTAACAAATGAGCAAAGCCAGACCATTTGGCAGATTTTATCTCAATAAAAGCACTTTTCTCAAGCATGATTTCTCTTGTCTCAAATGTTGTTTTTTTTTAGCTAATGAACTAAATGCAGCAAAAAAGCAATGTTTTTAAACATTTAAAAAAAACATAAATATGAAGCAAGCAGGTTTTCTGTATGTCTGATTATTCTGATGTCTAAATGATGTCTAAAATGTGGACTTACCTATTTAGTGACTTCATTCACAGTAGAATTGCAGCACTGTGGCACTTTGTGCTCAATTCTACACTCTCAGAAAAAAAAATTACAGGTACATTATTTTCACTAAAAGTACAAAATGAAAATATACTTTTAAAGGTACAACAGTGGTTTTAAAGTCCAGTTATGTTCTCTAAGGTACATTACATTGTTTTCTAGAAGGAGGGCTGAATATTTGTAACCTTTCATTACAGGTCTATTTAAATTATAATACGTTTAAATTCTCAAAATAACTCAACAAAAGTAAATCAACACAATTTTGGAATTTAGACTTATAATGGAGGGACGGCACAGTGATGCTGCAGGTAGTGTCGCTGTCACACATTTTGCAGGGTCCTGGGGTTGTGGGTTCTGAGCCCCACTCTGGGTGACTGTCTGTGAGGAGTGTGTTGTCCCTGTGTCTGCATGGGTTTCCTCCAGGCACTCCGGTTTCCTCCCACGGTCCAAAAACCCATGTTGTTAGGTGGAAAGTCTGTGGGAAATTATTCATAGCTGTGAGAGTCTGATTGACTTGGTGTGTGATCTCATCACAATATGAAATGACATGTAAGGAGAAATGACAAGAGAAAAACTTTCAGGTTTTGCAAACAGGTAAGAAATTTTAAGAATCACTGTGGCAGGTCGTTTGCTACATGTCATGTTTAAATCTAGAGCAGTTTACTCTGAACTCAGGATAAAAATAATTAAATTCTGACACCAGAACTGGCTGCATAAATACACACAATTACTTTATTTAAGAATAAGTCCTTACCAGTATTAATCTGAATTAGCCTGCACCAGCCCAGGCAACAACTGAAATTCCCAGATAATTCATTGCTTTTATATTTTTCAAGGAGGGGCCAACACCAGACCCATAATCATTAATAGTGTCATATATATATATATATGACATGACATATATATATATATATATATATATATATATATATATATATATATATATATATATATATATATATATATATATATAAAGTAACTTAAAGTTATTTTTGTGCCAGACAGGAGTTAGAATGATTCAAATGGCCTGGATGTATGGAGGTGAATATTGCATTCTGATTACAACTCTTCCATGTCTTTCTCTTTCAGACAGTGTTGATGTTGGTATAGTGAATGGCACAGAAGCTAAACCCCACTCTAGGCCCTATATGGTGTCTGTCCAGACAAGTGAAGGGCACAAATGTGGGGGCTTCCTTGTGTCCAAAAGATTTGTCATGACAGCAGCACACTGTTGGAACAAGTAAGATTGAATTAAGTGTTTAATGTTTACTCATTATGATAATAATTGGAAATATTTACATACAAGAGGCATATTAATACACATAGAATATTTGTAGGCAATTTACTACTATGTTATTAAGTAGTAATAAAGGTGAATATAGACATCTCCAGAGTGCTTACTTCAATGAATTTTAAGTGCCATTAAAATGCCATTATTCAAATAATGGCATTAATTGTGCATAAAATATGAACAACAAAAAATAACAATTAACACTTAATGGATCAGAGACAAAGCAGCAACAGTCCAATGGTCAGTTACAGTTAAAGAGAAATTTACTGCATCTCAGATCAGCTTCTAACATCAGCAGTACCATTCTAACAAGCAGGGAAATTAACCCTAGTAATGTGGTTGGGGGACTGTGTAAAATCAATGCGTTCTACTTTATATAGTAACAACTTCCTACAAAAATTACCCTCATTATTTTGAAAAAGCTGTTAACACATAATGTGAGATACAGTAACAAAAACTTTTTTTTTTGTTTTTTGCATTGATAGCACTGATAGCATGTACATTCTTAGTATCTTGATGACTACTTATTAGTTTTTGAGGTAATAACCCAAATATTCCACAAATTTATGAAGCAGTAACAAGAAAACTAACATAAAATGGTTACATACAACTTCTAAACATTTACTACAGATGTGTAACATGTAAACACTATTTTATTTACTTCTGTTCTTCTTTTATTTACTTGTATTTACTTCCTTTTTATAATCAGTTTCAAACAGTCCTGTGCTCTGCATTAATCCTCTCTCTCACTAGCCTATTGCATATTATAAAATCATAACTAGAACTCTAGTAGTAAATTCAACCTTGTTACTGTTTAATTATGTAGTAATAAGCAGCTATTTAAATATTTTCAGCTTGATTAATAAGTTAGCAGCTATTTGTTGCATAAGGTTTTATACCGAAATAGTCATGAGCAAATAAATGTGTTAATCATTCATTATTTATCCTAGTCTTTAATAAGTAGTAAAAATGTGGTAGTTTAATACCAACTAGGCGTTTCTTGCTAGAAGAATTTGTTACTCCAGGGTATGTTGTGTTTCTGTAAATTTTTAATGTGTTGCAGTGACACCAATTAAATCTAAATATCTGGTATGCTCATCTAAACAGGAAATTGATATTCACAGCTGTCCTCGGTGCTCATGACCTGAAAGACAGAAAAGAACGCTCTATAACAATGCAAGTGAAGAATTACCATGTGCATCCGAAGTACCTTGACAATAATTCATTTGACTATGATATCCTGCTTTTAGAGGTAAACAGCCACTTCATCTTTAATAGCTACTTTGGTTGAAGTAACTAAACAAAGTAAAACTTGACTCCAACTATAAAAATACATGCATTGAGTTGTCAAGGTTTTGTCTTAATCAAATAGCCTAATAATTGGCCTTTTGTATCATAAGAATCACATTGATGCAATATAACATCTGTTTGACCTTGATGATAATTCAACAAATATTGATCATCTCACAGTTACAAGGAACTGTCAAAAAGAGTCGAAATGTGAAGTGGATCTCCATCCCTCGAAAACCAGAGGACATCAAAGCCGACTCCAGGTGCAGCATAGCTTGTTGGGGGCAAAAAGGAACCTATAAAGGCTTATGTAGTCGCCTACTGGAGACACAGGTCAGTATCATAGACCAGAAGAAATGCAACGATCTCTGGGACAAGCCTCTAAGCCAAAGAATGGTGTGTGCAGCTCATCCTGGAGGAACTTGCTGGGTATGAAAAATATTGAATTATTGAATAGGTCACCTTCTCATATCTTGAATTAATGAGAGTCAAATCTAGCCGGATGATAATCTGTTCATTTCTTTGTTTTTCACAGGGGGACTCTGGGGGTCCTTTGGTGTGCAACAATACAGCAGTGGGTATTGTTTCTTTTGGTGATGCGTACACATGTGACAATCCTAAAAAGCCAGATGTTTTTACCAAAATATCTGAACTTTTGCCCTGGATAACGTCTGTACTGAGAAAGTATTAGCTTGCATTTACACTGAAATTGAAGTGTCTTCATAGATTTCTTCCAATAAAATCATGTCTGAAGTGTAATTTTCAAAATGATGTTCTTGTTTTGTTTTGTTATTTCTCCTATTGTGTAGATCACAACTAACATGTAAAGTAAAATGTCAGTTCTGCACGTTTTTCAGACCAGAACACTAAACCTTATTGCTTCAGCATTAACCTCAGTTATTGCTCCAGTTTCAGTCCCAGACATTGTTTCAGCTCTAGCCTCAGAGATTGCTCCAGACATGGCCTCAGAAATTGCTGTTGGCCTCAGCCTCAAATGCCCAAAAAGAAGTACATGAGACATCAAGACTGGGATGCAGCTATATCAATAAAGTAGTTGCCAATTTCACCCATTAGCCTAGTACTGATTCTTTTCAGACTGCTGCTAATACAGCACCACAGGACAGCTCAATATATGTTTTAGGATAATACAGACTTCCCAGGCCTGATATGCTAGCTAATATGTGTCCACACTGGCTAGTATTGTGCTCGTGATGGGGAGAGTGTGGTCATCCTATTCACCCAGAGAGTCCTGACCGTAGAGGGCATCACTGGGGTCAAAACTTAGACCAGGTTTGAGAGGGGCATGTCAGCCATGCTAACTTATCAGGTGTTACATCCATGAGCTAATCACAGATGTATTGTGTGCTACACACTGTTCATGAACATCCTATCTTCCCCCATGTTTGGAATTTTCCATTCACTTTCAAAATAACACATTCCGTTTTGTTCTCATAACAAACTACATCTGCATTAACAAACATATTTATTTATTTATTTATTATTTTTTAATGATTGTCCAGACTTCCAAATCTGCATTGTTACACTGAGGGTGTCTAGAGGGCGCTAGTGAGCGTTAGCTTTGTAATTCACTCATTCTCCCAGAAGATGGAGCCACAGAAGGGCTTGAGGAATAGCTCATTACCTAGACCAAGAAAAAATAAGAAGATAAGAGGATAAAGGTATTATGAATTATAAGCCATTTTACAGCACTTCTAGGTGTGTTATGTAATTTTGACACAGAGTTAAAAGCTAGCTGGTGTTTTCATCATCTTCACCATGTTCTTATCCACGTAATCCATTTCAGGATCAAGGTTGGTGTTTTCAAATGATGTCAATATTTAAAAAAAATTATTTTGGGATAAAATCTTGATAGAGATAGATGATCCACTAATGCTATAATTGGATGGTTTATAGATAAGGACCCCACTTTTTGTTTTGTCTGGAGCTTTGTTACTGACAACTAACCCTGAATGTCCACATAGTCTTCACCACATTACTTTATGTTGATATAATTCACTAATATTAAAATTAATACAGTCTGTTTCTGATTGATTATAATGTTGAAATATCATTTAATGATGTTGTCATCGACAGGAACATCACAGAAGACGGCCGAGTCAGGGTTATCTTCGGTTTGGTCTTATCTTCATTCCTGAATGATAAAGATAATGACAAGCCGGACAGTTTGAGCTGAATCTTAATTGGCTGGTCCAGCATAAATCAATGTAATATCAAATGTGTCCAGGTGATGAAAAGATACCTTAAAGCATGTAGCACGGGAGGAAAAACATACCTCTCCAGCTCCAGTCTGTGAAAAAGCAGTGCGTGCTACTGCCTGGTTGCATTGCTTGGAAAAATAGCACAGGCCACGTGGTGACAAAAGACAGAGAGCATGTATTTCTGGGCATAATCTCCACACACACACAATCATCTTAAATCTATTTAACACGGCTCATATTTCATATTAAGGGATTGTTGTAAGAATATTCAAAGACACAGCAATCAAAAGATTCAAACCCCTGACAGGTGAGCAGTCAGTGAATGTCGTTCATTCTCTTGTTACAGTGGCACCTGTTGCAGCAAGTGAACAGTCAGTTCTGGTGACGTTGTTGAAACAGTACAAATGGGCAATGTATGAATCTGAATGATTTTGACAAGGGTCAGTCTGTGATGGCCATATCGTTTTGGTCTGAGTACTTTTACAAAGTCTCGTGTGGTGGTCCTTGTATGCTGTTGTTTATACAATAAAGTTCAACAATGAACTTTTTATCTCCAATTTAATTAATCATTACATATGTGTTTGTAACATTTATTTATCAAGGATAAAAAGCAAAGAAGATATATTTAAATAAAATGACACAAAATAAATTGTTTCCCCCAAAATCAATTGTATCCACTCTGCGACTTGTAGCTTCAGTTCTTTTCAGGGGACTTGCAGTCAGTTTGAGCATTAAGTGTTCTTCTTTATTTGTGCTGAAGCCAGCAGTGTTGCCCCAATGGAAATTAGAAAAATTCTGTCTCAGAGGACGTATATACTATTCTCCATTATAATTTGGTAGCTTTGTTTGACTGGAAACCACATTTAAATAGCACTGTCTCTTTTGGCTTGGTAAGCAATGACCAAATAACCAATGAGCATTAAATAAAGTCACAGTGTCCACATGCACAGTCAGTTCCTGTCACTGAAATAAAAAAGAAGGGACAACGGGTGAACTGGCTACAGGGTCATTGGCTCCCAAACCTCATCGCTGCAAGAGGGAGTGAAAAGAGTCAGCTTGGGTCGATGCATATCCTCTATTAATTCTTGAGTCAGTTCCAGTCATCTGCCAATCTGCCTTTTCACTAAATAAAGTGAAGAAAAAGGGAGGGGAAAAAGTATATACAGAAATTTGAGATCTCCAAAAATGTGTGCATTCATAACCAAACTTAAAAGCATCCTACAAATTTCCAACATTTTTGCACTGATTCATTATGATTCTATTTAGAATTATATAAACATATATGGGCAGCACGGTGGCGCAGCAGGTAGTGTTGCAGTCACACAGCTCCAGGAACCTGAAGGTTCTGGGTTCAAATCCGCTTCTGGTGTCTGCATGGGGTTAGTTCACTGTGACCCTGAACTGGATAAGCGGTTACAGACAATGAATGAATGAATAAATATATTAAATATCTGGCGCTTAGGGTTCAGTTTAGGATTTTGTTTATTGTTATGGTTAAAGCAGGTTTTGCATCAGAAAATCACTTAAACTCTCAGAAAGTATTAGCTATATTTCATACACATTGTATAAATCTTGGGAACTCTCTCATAGTCAAGTATTTACCAATTCCCGTTGAGACCAGGCTGATAAAATGCAGATTGAACAATCTTATAAAACACTTTTTCTCAGAATGAGAAATATTGAAAATATTGACCAGAAATTAACAGTTGAGAATCTTGCACTTTCCTCTTATACAGAATCTTAAAGCAGCAGAGACATAGTTGCAGAACTGGCTGTGTCACATCAATGCAAGCTGTGGCAAGAACTTTTGCTGTGTCTGTCAGTACAGTTGTACAGAGCATGGAGGAGATATCAGGAGACAGGCCAGTACACCAGGAGACATGGAGGGGGCAGTAGGAAGGTAACAACCCAGCAACTGTCAGAAACAGGCTACATGAGGGTGGTATGAGGGCCCAACGTCCACAAGTGGGGCTTGTGCTTACAGCCCAACACTGTGCAGGGTGATTGACATTTGCTAGAGAACACCAAGAATGGCAGATCCCTCAGGAGAACATCCGTCGCCTCATCAGGAGCATGCCCAGGCGTTGTAGGGAGGTCATACAGGCACGTGGAGGCCACTCACACTGAGCCTCATTTTATCTTGTCTTGAGGAATTTCCATTGAAGTTGGATCAGCCTGTAATTTGATTGATTGAGTATGATTCCAAATCCAGACCTCCAAGTATAATAATTTTGATTTACATTGATCGTTTTTATGTTATGTGGTTCTCAACGCATTCCACTATGTAATGAATAAAGATTTTCTAATGGAATATTTCATTAATTGAGCTCTAGGATGTGTTATTTTAGTGTTCCCTTTATTTTTTTGAGTGATATGTACTATGGATATGTTATAAACATAGAAAAATATATATCTTCCGCACTGGTGATCATGCTTTAAAATCTTGTGATCATCTTTTTGTTGAAATGAGAGTGTAGACAGTCCATTGTTATTGGACCGTCCGTTATATCCAATTAAGACCTAAGTGCTTAACTGAGTGGTTAGTGGAAGTGGGCAAAGGCAAATGACAATTGGAATTGAAATGCAGCTCAGAATATAACTGCCGCAACATTTTAGTTGAATGAATAATGTATAAAAGCAGTTAAACAGTAGCTTGGAAAATGATGCAATTCACATCCTTGAATGACTGTTCTTTGTGCTCAACCATTGCATTTGGTGGCATATACTGTAACCTATATCACACTGTAACATTTCTATGTTTGTTTAATGCTTTTTAAACATTTATTTGATCAGATTTCAGTTTCTGTATTCAACCAATTGTGACCTTAATTCTGCTTGCGATTTCAGCCAAGAATTTTCATTTTGGTGCATCACTGACAGGAAGTTTAATGACAAAACCTCTGTTTTCTGTTTTTCAGCCAGTGTTAAAGTTGGCATAGTGAATGGCAAAGAGGTTATACCCCACTCCAGGCCCTATATGGTTTCTGTCCAGATTAATGAAAAACACCATTGTGGTGGCTTCCTTGTGTCCAATCAGTTTGTCATGACAGCTGCACACTGCTATAAGAGGTAAGATGTTTATTCACAGTTCTTTTATTCTTTTGCATTCTGTATCGGCTTTATCTGGATCAGGGACCCAGTGCGCCTGCAGCCTTGCCAGAAATATAAAATAGTTGTGATAAATGTGATAAAAATGTCAACCAGTATGTCTTTACCCTGTCTGCTGTGCCATGACTTTAGCTTCTGTACTACAGCTTCTGATATAGCTGATATGTTGCATGATATGAAATATATTGTAATTATTGTAAGCTCAGATTTAATAAGTATCTGTTCTGTTTACTCTAAACACCAGAATGAGGTTTACGGTAGTGGTGGGAGCCCATGACTTGACAAACAACAATGAAGGTTCTCGCCGCATTGAAGTACAGTATTACCATCTCCACCCCGAGTTCAATGCAAAAACTTTGAACAATGATATCATGCTTTTGAAGGTAAATAACTATGCTGAAACATTTCAAATACTTTTCTGGCCAGTTATTCCCTAGTGGAGGTGACGACTTTGTGGAATATATACACTATATATATATATATATATATATATATATATATATATATATATATATTTATATATATATATATATATCACCGCAGCCCTGAAGTGGATAAGCAGAAAAGAAGATGATATATATATATATATATATATATATATATATATATATATATATATATATATATATATATATATATATATATATAAAACACAAAATTATAATTTAATAAATATACTTTAACAAAAAAAATAGCATCAGAGATCATATAGTTATAACATACTTTCACAAATTGTAATTTTTTTTTCATTTTTTTTAAAACCATCAAAGCATTTTCAGTGTCTGTCTTTGTTTAATGCCCTAAAGCATAAACAGTGAGCATAGTGCAACTGTCATTGCTACCCTGGGCTTGGCTCAGTAGAAACTGCGCTATGTAACTCTTGGAGGTGAGCATGAAATCTCTCCCAAGAACTCGCCATGGAAGAGCACACTGTATTTCTACAATTACAGACTGTAGTCTACGGGTTTCTCTGCAAAATTTATTATCCCCATTTTACCCTATTTCCTAATGGTTAGGACCACCAGAGAGCAGGTACAATTTGGGTGGTAGATTATTCCCAGTGCTGCAGTAACACTGATGTGGCCACCTCATTTCTCCTTCATCACAGGACACTGCCCACAGGACCCTGGCGGGTGGATATTTTTGATTGGTGGACTGCAGTGACACTGAGGGCTTACCATCACACTGCAGCACTAAGAATGATCCTCCTCCCAAAACATACCTGCTCTATGGGGGTACTGGTCATTGAAATGTGCAATTACAATTACAATGTGTCTTCCGCATTTAGCCCATCTGTGGCAGTGATCACACACACACAATAGTGCACTAGGCGCTGTGAACTCACACCCAGAGCGGCTGGCAGCCATCCCCAGCACCCTGTGAGAGTTTGGGGGATTCAGATGAGGGAGGAGGACACTACTGTTCCTTCACTCCCACTGCCCCTAATGTTCCTGTCAGTCGTGGGAGTCAAACCAATGACTCTTTAGTCCTAAGCCCTCTTCTCTAAACATTAGGCCATGGCATTTATGAATAAAGATAATTATTCAACACTGGCACTTAACCTCACTGATGTTTATTGTTACCAAATACAGTCATTAAAAAAAAAAAATAATAAAAATGTTTTTTTTTCCTGGGTGCTCCGGTTTCCTCCCACGTTCCAAAAACACGTGTTAGATTGGTGACTCCATAGGTGTGAGTGTGTGAGTGATTGTGTGAGTGTGTTTCAACCTGTGAAGGACTGTCCCCCCTTCCTGGGTGTGTTCCCACCTTGTGCCCAGTGATTCTGCGTAGGCTCTGGACCCACTGCAATCTCTGAACTGAATAAGCGCTTATATACAATGAATGAATGCATTCATTTTTCTTAGCTGTTCTGAATAATTTTACATTTATTGTTAGGTCAAGTGTAATTAACAGACAACTGTTAATCAGTCACATTTTTCAGCCTTGTTTATGACAGAGCCAACAATGATCTTCCCACAGCTGGGCGTAACATTGTCAAGGAGCAGCACTGTGAACTGGATCTCAATCCCTAAAGAACCTGAGGACATCCCGGTCAACACAGTCTGCAGTGTAGCTGGCTGGGGGCAAAGAGGAAGCAATAGACATCCAAGTGATTGTCTTTTGGAGATACACACTGTAATCATGAACAGGATGATGTGCAGTAAGCTATGGAATTCTACGTATCCTGTAACCGAGGGGAAGGTGTGTGCAAGATCTCCTGCAGCATGTAATGTAAGAAAAAAGACAACAATTTATTGTCCATTACTTTTAAAAGTACAAGACACTGTAATAAACCTACATAAACCTTCATTAATGATTATTACCATTAGCGTCAGTTGTAGACTCACAGAAGAACAAATGTTATTTTGTAAATTATAATGTAATACTATGGAGAAAAATCACTGAAACGGACATACATGTAAATTACATTTAAAAAAATACATTTAAACATTGTATATATATATATATATATATATATATATATATATACACATCATTTGATAAACTTGAAATTGTGAGGTGGTGAAATATTCAGATTCAAAATTCAATTCAAATTCAGATCTCAAAAATAAAAATCTAGGCCTGAAGTCAACCACACAGTTTCCTCAGGAAAAGTAAACGTCCACAGAGTTATAGAATGCAGAATTTACCCCGTCACAGCCACCAATGACAGAGCTGTCTTACCTCTGTCCCAGGTCCAGATCTAATGCCCTCTTTCAAGTGTGCTGATGACATATAAGGGTGTGCAAAAGGGGTGCAAGTGTTCGCCTATTCAGAGAGCTGAGAGCAGAATTGGGATACACTCTATCGCACGTCTCTTTGTCTCTTTGTCTACATCACTATCATCACTATCCAGTTTTTGTCACAGTGTATTTTCATCTTTTTGTTTATGTCACATGTTGCACTTTAAATATATCTCAAACTGTAATGTTTTGTGATTCATGGGGGGGGGGGGAGACCTCTATTCTAAAAGAAGTTGTTTTTCCATAACATTTTAAACCAACCTTTATGACATCTGTCACTTTGTGGACTAAGGCTTTAGACATATGTTTTGTAGGTTTAGGTGAGTTGTCATGTAGCCTTTTAAACAATGACCTACAGTACTCTCTCCATTCAGACAGTTACCCATTCCACTAATACAATCATCTGTTTTTTAACAGGGGGATTCTGGGAGTCCTTTGGTCTGTGGAGGTAGAGCAGAGGGTATTGTTTCCTTTGGTGAGCGTATATGTGACCATAAAGAAAAGCCCAATGTTTACATCAGAATCTCTGCCTTCCTTCCTTGGATCAGGTCCATCATTGGTTAGTCTGAGAGAGAACCTAAAAGGAAGCACTTGCCTTATTTTATAATTTCATTTACATTTACAATTTATATATAAATATATAAATTATATATTTATAATTAATTTTACAATTACAAAAAAAGCATTTCTCAAGCATATTCCTGGCTGTTTCTCCTTTTCTTTTTATTGAATTTCAGAACAACAGCCACACAATTAATGTAAGAATATGAATGTACGAAGGACATGTTTTTGGATGAGCTTCTACTGTAAGACCTTTGCTTATGTAATTAAACACCTTCTACAAGTTCTTTGTTTGTTTATGTGTTTGTTTTTATACACATTTGGATTGGTTGGGGTAGATACATTTGTACCTGCCCAGGCACAGCAGATAGAAACTAGCTTATTAGCCAACTCTAGTGCAAAAATTAAACATATTAAAAATAAACACAATAAATAAATGTTAAATAAATATAATTAAGCGGGCACATTATGGAACAAAAATCTTTTATTAGGTGTATGTGCATATTAATATGGGGATATGGACTCTCACGTGAAAAGTGTGAAAATAACAACAACAAGAACAGTCAGTTATTTATGGGCTACCTAATACATTAAAACATGGGATAAAATTAGTTCTATCCACTGTCACTTCTGTCACGCCCTCTTCTCGTCTGTTTTCCTGATCTCAGCACATGGCTTTTTGTTGTCGTTCACGCCCCGCCTTTGTTCCGCCTTCTTGTTCATCACTCTCGTTGTCCGTTTCAGGTGTTTCTCATTTGTTGGTGTATTTAAGTCCCCTTCCCTCACTTCCTGGTGTCGTTCATTGTTCTTCGTATGGTTTGCTATGTCTTTTGTTCTTTGTAATGTTCACCTTTGTTTCGTCGTGTTCCGTCATTCTCGTTTTCCCTTGATTCCAGTTCCCAGTCTCGTTGTGTTTCCAGTTGCTTGATTTGTCTATCTCTTGTTAATAAAGTTTGTTGTGTTTTAGTGTTTGCGTCCGCCCTCCGTCAGTCCGCATCCCGTGATCCTAACAACTTCGGCTTGCTCAGTTGGCGCTAAGACTTGGAATTTTTGGAATTGGAAAGCTGCTTTATAACAACACCAGTTGTAAAAAGCACTATATATAAAATTGCATTTAATTAAATAATATTTTTAATAAATTATTTACAAATATTTGCATGTGTGTTACAATGTATAATGTTACCCTCAATACTGATCTCATAATGCTCTTTAATATTTACCCCTCTCACTAATTGTTTAGATATTCTGTACATTGTGATTATTTAATCTACATACTATATAGTATATTTTTATTAGTTTGCATTTTAACAAAAGTCTATCAAGACAATTTAAAAATGTAATGAATCCTCTTTGTATATCATTCACTGGAATGGTTCCAATTAGGACCCCATTTTTCAATAAAATCACTGTGAATAAATTTCCTACCCGCTGTAAGATCATTTCAGATCTCTTTTACAGCATTGTATCATATTAAATCAAGGTTATTCCGGTATTTTTGCTTAATTTCTTCTCAGTTAAGTTAATCTCCTCTGAGAATGCCTTTTGAACATGTTGGCATTTTTTATAATTGTATATGTGCCTTGAATGTTAGAAAATGATCCTGATCCATTTCTCTGTTCCCAGTCCAGATGACTTTGCTGAACTGTTGACAATGTTAAAATGTTAGGCCTTCATTAATTCTAAAATAATAAACTTATCCAGTTCAGGGTCACGGTGGATCCAGAGCCTCCCCAGAATCACTGGGCGCATGGCGGGAACACACCGTGGAGCCAGCATGGCAGGCCTTCCTTCAGACCTAACCACACATATTGCTCTAGCTGCTGTGGTGACATATGTATTTTATAAGTATCCCTACTACAATACTGAAAAACCTTGAGTGAACAATAATGACTATATGTTGTGTGTGGTTTAGAAAAATAAAAGATAAGTTAACTCTCTTAACAGGGTGTATGGCCGAACTCATGACAGTTGTAGTCTGAGAAATGGTCCAAACTCAGAGATGGCTACAGCCATAGCTTGATGTGCTTTTTCCAGGCATAGCCTAAGGCAATGGCTAAGCTTTTGCCTCAGTGTTTGGTCCAGCCAAAGTCCGACACAGAGTTCCAGCATTAGCATTACATCTGTAAACCCACACTTACCTTACACACACACACACACAGGGCTCCTGTTTCATCTCTTACCTCATTTGAGTCTGAGCTGCACTGTATCACTAATTTTCTCCATTAAAGCTGAAACATGTACTTAGCAAATTAAATAATTCAAAATCATCAAAACTACACTGAGAAATTATAGTAATAAAGCACTGTTTCCTCTATTCAATTTGTCATACATATCACACTACACGTCTCCCTCTCAAAATAACAGTGCTAGCATTTTAAATGTAATTTTGTTATTTATTTTTTTTATTGATTGACACAAATAACATAAATATAATTCAACTGTGTTTACTTTACATTTATATATTCATTATAAAAAGCTTCAGACTTAAGAAGGGACAATGCCATCAATCCAGATTCATTGCAGCAAACTGTGCAAGAAATGACTATACAAGACTCATTACACTACAATTGACCACCACATTTAATATGAATAGAACTTTATGTTGCTCTGGACAAGAGTGCCTGACAAATGCTGTGAATGTGTCTCAGGCAATGGCTGAAGCAACTTCTGAGGCTATGGCTGGAGCAATCTCTGAGGCTATGGCTGGAGCAATATCTGAGGTTTGTACTGGCGCAATCTCTCCTTTTGGCCAACGCCTTGCTCTATAGCCTGCTTTTAGTGTGTTCAATACATTTATCTAATCAATACATTTGAGGCATCAGAAAAATTTAATGGGAGCGTGCCCCTAGTGACAGTAGAAATTACAAATCAACGATGAGAAATGCACCCCTAGCATATGTGTACAAACCAGATTTGACTAGATTTGTTGTATTTGTACTCTCAGGCATTCACTACTAAATTCAGTGATACTGAACCTGAAACGATTGTTCAATAAAGGTCTATTTAAATATGGTAGATGCATTAAAAGCTGGATACTAGTGCTATAATAAACTATCTCAGGACAAGCAAGCTGTAATGACTCATATTTAGATTTTCATTCACTATTTCCAGTGTAAAACACTAGCCTCTTTAAAGTACCTGCTACAACTGTTAAAGACCAAGAGATTTTCTCTTTCTAGAGTTCTCATGCATTTTTTACCGACACATCCTCATGTATATCAGTGTGAAAAATAACAATCCACAGAAATGCAAATTCATCTTTGTGCAAGTTTAGAAAAATGAATTTGAGGCTGGAGCTGGAGCAATCTCTGAGGCTAGAAGTGGAGAAGACTCTGACAGTAAACCTTAAGCAATTTCTGTAGCTAGTAATGGAGCAATGTTTGAGGTTGGAACTTCAACAATTTCTGAGACCGTATTGTGGTGGAATTCAAATGTCCATTTAACAAACAAATGGATGAGTATCATCATCATCATCATCATCCACATCTTTTCCGTTAAATCCATTTCAGGGTTGTGGTGGCAACAGGTCGAGCAAGCAGGCCCAGAAGTCTTAGTGCCCCACAACTTCCACCCATTCATCCTGGGGGATCCCCAGGCATTCCCAAGCCAGCCTCCTTCCAGTTGCCTATGCCTGGTATACCTCCAGTGGGAGGCATCCAGGAGGCATCCTTATCAGATGCCCATACCACCTCGGCTGACTTCTCTCAACGCGAAAGAGCAGTGACTCTACTCCGAGCTCCTCCCTAATCACTGAGCTCCTCACCCAATCACGGAGAGTTCACCCAGCAACCTGTCAGAGAAAGCTAATATCGACCAGTTTTATCCTTGATCTCATTCTTTCAGTCATTACCCAGAGCTCATGACCATAGGTGAGAGTGGGGACATAGACTGACTGGTAAATTGAGAGCATTACTGCAGCCTCTGCATCTAACCTACAATCAACCTCACAATCCCTCTTTGCATCACTCGTGAACATGATTCCAAGATATTTAAACTCATTCACTTGGGGTAGGTTCTCTATGATGCCAAGGGTTCTGTCTCCCCTGTTCCGTGCCCAATGGGCATTGCATTGCACCTCTACTCTGGATCTTGGTGGGCCCACATGATCTTCCCACATTGCCTTTTCAGGCTAAGCCTGGTGTGCATTTCCCATACAATGATGGAGCTAGCAATGAACTGATGTGGTACAATGCATCATTAAACTAACCAACATTAGTTTCCCAAAACCGTCATACTTTGTTAGTACCACAGAAGTTGGAACCATGTTGGTTTAAACCACCGTAGTCCAAACTACAATGGTTCCAGACGTGTTTGGTCTGGTTTTCACAGCGGGAAACTTGCAAAAACTCATGCATTTTGTAAAATTATGTGAAAATTTTAGAAATTTCTCATATTGTTATCATATATAATCAGCAGCAAAAAGAGTAATGTTACTTGAATTAAAAATAAATGCATGTTTTAAAATAAAACAAAAGAAATACAGGGGTTGGACAATGAAACTGAAACACCTGGTTTTAGACCACAATAATTTATTAGTATGGTGTAGGGCCTCTTTTTGCAGCCAATACAGCGCCATTTCGTCTTGGGAATGACATATAAAAGTCCTGCACAGTGGTCAGAGGGATTTTAAGCCATTCTTCTTGCAGGATAGTAGCCAGGTCTCTACGTGATGCTGGTGGAGGAAAACGTTTCCTGATTCGCTCCTCCAAAACACCACAAAGTGGCTCAATAATATTTAGATCTGGTGACTGTGCAGGCCATGGGAGATATTCAACTTCACTTTCATGTTCATCAAACCAATCTATCACCAGTCTTGCTGTGTGTATTAGTGAATTGTCATCCTGATACATGGCACCGCCTTCAGGACACAATGTTTGAACCATTGGATGCACATGGTCTTACTGGTGCAATGTGAAATTAATGAAGAATGGCCACCAGGCTGCTCCAATTTAGCCATGAAACCTCCCACACTAAATTGACAGGTGTTTCAGTTTCATAGTCTAACCCTTGTAACAGTGATAATAGACTGTTTAGATTGTTTTGTAACAAAAAATAATATTTCTGTGTACTTATTATTATAAAAAATAGATATTAAGTATATTAGAAAACTTCATAAATATGACGGCGAGAACTCTCAGCAGTGTTCCTCAGTGGCGCAGTGGGCTACATGTGAAAACCCTGCAGTTCTGTGTCACGCAGAAGTGGGTTTGAGACCCGACAGAGTTCATTGTGTTGTTTTTATAACAGCAACTAAAGCTCTCACTGATGAAACATTGATTCACTAAAGTTGTGTAAAGTATTTTATGTTGCCTCTTCTGATCAGAGGCGATTGCTCTAAGACTGCAAGGGAAGCTCAGCTTCCCCTAAAATGTAAAAAAATAAGTGATCAAATATATACTGTTGTGTGTACATGTCATTGAATAAATACGCACTACAACGCGCTCAATTTTTGTTCAGATTCAGCTTCTTATCACTGGTAAATATGCGACTTTTCTCTCAATCAATCCCTTCACGGTGCTTTAAACAGTGAGGACGCTGAGCGTCCACAGATTTCAATAGCGAAGAAGTGAAATACAGCGAAACGAGATGAGTCATTGGATAAATGCTGGGCTTTGTCCCGCCCATCGGACGCTCAGCGTCTCTGGGGGTCTATGGGGCAGTGGGCTGGCCTCGGCTGGCCCGGACGCTCAGCTTCTGCATGATGATTGGATGATCTATCTGAGGCTGAATCCCTTTTTGATTGACAGCGAAATGAGCGAATCAGCGATCCTTTGGTGTAGAGATCCGTGGGAGCATTACATTTTCATTCTGTTCTTAGTTGAACCGGAGACTTTGTAAGTCCTCTTAGCAACATTTTCTTTGTTAAAAATGACTAGCGACAAATCCAGCTTCTATTTCTGGTGGAGTTTTTTGTAGCTGCTTGTGTTTGGAGACTGACTTCTATCACTCTTTCTGACTTCTATCGCAGTTTCTGTCCAGCGGGTGCCGCTGAGCCCCTCCACCGTCACAAAGCACTCACAGGCGGACACACTTCACATGGGCCAAGGCCGTTTAAGCAGCCTGGCTCTGCTGGCCATTGAGAGGACACTAGTCAAGTCCCTGGAAAAGACGCCTTGTTGGTACGACAGGGTCACAGATCATTTTCTTAAAAAGGAACGGAGGGTAGAATTTACGTATAAATAAACCGACACATTTTATGACGTAGGCCGAAATTGAACTTCCCCTCCTTGAAAGACCATCATCCGCTTCTGCTTCTGATATATATATATATATTTGTAGTATATACCAACATGATAATATCTTTTTACACACACACACACACACACACACAAATGGTACAGTTAAAGTGCCAGTTGTATAAGTTGTCTTTTTCATCCTTTGTTTGAACTTTTTTTTTTTACCTGTGAATGAGTCCTGTAGTAATTAAACAGTTTAGAGGGAGAGGGGGGAAATCTGTGAGAAAACATCTGCTATATGTTTATGACTCTAATCTCACAGTTAAAAATAATCATTCTACAAGGGTCTTTTAGTAAAGAAAACAGTTCTACATAGAACACTTGAAGAACCTTTGCACGATTAAAGGTTCCTTTGCATCATGAAAGTGTTCTTCAGATTGATGGAGAATGTGCTATAGATGGTTCTATAGAGCACCTTGTAGTAAACACTTCTGTATGGAACCATAAATGGTTCCTTTATTGTTACAAGTTTGAAATCATTATAGTAGAAGAACACTTTTTTGTGCCATATAGGACCCTTTTCTAAATGTTGCTATATAGAGCCATAGCACATTCTCCATCAATCTGAAGAACACTTTCATGACACAAAGAAACCTTTAATCTTACAGGTTCTTCAAGTGTTTTATATATAATAATCCCCCCCCCCAGGGCTGGGCTGTTCCGTGGACCCCAGAATCCCCTCAGTCTGGAAGCTCATCTGCCCACCCTGCTGCCTCAACACAGAGGCCCTCACACCGAGACCCACTGCCTTTGAAGCATCTGCTGCCAGTACAATGAATAGCTCCTCAGATCCCCAGTGTCTCCCACCCAACAATAATTAATATAGTAAGATTAATAAAAGTAATATAGCTAATATAGTAATATACCTCTTTATTTGCATTAATGTACTGATTGTATGAAGAGTAGATTTTTTCCACTTTTATAGACGTTGATTGTTCCTTTCTCCATCCAATCCCTTCTACCCATTCCCTACTTCAAAAAAGGCCTGTAAATCAGGCCTATATGCTGCCCCAACTCCTCATCCTAGAGGTGGGGTGTAGGAAATAGATGTATTCTGTCCAACAGTTCTGCAGGGAAAGTGATGTGTGGTTTATTTAGTGACAAATGAATTTATAAATCTCTATCTGTTTAAAAGACATGTTGACATTCCTTCAGTGAACTGAAGATTAAATAATATTCAAATCCATCTTGAACTACTACATTAAAGTTATTATATCCCCAACATATAACTTAAACATGTAATGTCTTTATTGCTTCAAGTGGGTCTAAATGAGAAAGAGTATTGCTGGAAAACAGTACCATAACACAGTGCTGAGCGAATGAAAGCTGCTAATCTTTACGTATTGCTCTCCTGTTCTTTCTATTAAACCTTATCTCTAAGCTCACACAATGTATTTCGTAATGGTCATTCACAGTTCAAAACATCAGGTATACATAAAAAAAAAATCATGATGAGGTATTTAAAAACAGGGTTTAAATGATGACAGTATTAATGAAGATTGGCCACCACTAACCACAGGCCTGAAGTTGTAATTCCAACTACACAACTCGGTGGAACTACGGTTTTGAGAAACACCTGTGTCGTTTAACGATGGTTCGGACTATGCAAGTTACCAATGTAGTTACCTTGATATTTCCAACGACTGTTTTGAGAAACACTTGCATTGCAACTTTATTGTTCCAACTATGTAAACTGCTAACGTAGTTAGCAATAATGCTTTTGGGAAACGAACCCCTGGCCAGGTCAGCGGCGCGACTGTGTCCCAATTCAACTCTCAACTCTCAGACCCCTTGAACACTTAAACCCACATTTTTAGGTCCCAAAAAGAGTACTTGTCCAGGGAAAAGAGGACCTCTGATTACCGCCAAACAGTTCCAAATTTAGTTCACAAACTGGAATGTGAAATATGGCTGAACTAACAACAGACAGTGTAGTGGTGTAGTGGCGCCACCTTAAGTTCTGTCTGTGAAATACAGCTGAATTAACAGTTCTTATTCACACATGTGCGTTTCAACATTAGTATCAGTCAGTCAGTCAGTAAGCACAAATGCCTCTTCTAGACAGGCAGTCTGTTATTGGTTAATTTCCTTGAAGCTTTATGTAATTGACAGAAGTACAAAGAAAATATTTCCAATGTTCTTACTGAACAACTTGATTTAACTTTCCAATTATTAACAGATTTAGAAATTGATGCCTGCAGCACACTCCAAAAAAGGTGGGACAGAGGCATGCTTTTCACTGTGCTACAACATCTGCTTAATCATTTGGGAACTGAGGATACCAATTGTTAAAATTTTGTAAGTAGAATTTTCACCTATTCTAACTTGAGACAAGACTTCGGCTGCTCAACAGTCGGTGGTCACTGCTGCTTGATTCTGCGCTTCATGATGTGCCATAGAAGACAGATCTGAACTGCTGGCACATGTACTCTGTGAATACGAATGTTGTTGTAGCATGTACAAAATGAGGCCTCACTTTGTCTTGCTGAAATAACCATGGACTTCCCAGAATGACACATTACATTGATGGCAGCATATAACTTTCTAAAACCCCATTGTTTGCCGCCACATCAATGGAAATTTCTGAGATATGTAAATCACCCATGTTGTGGTCACAGATGCACCCCACATACTTTGAGGGATGTAGGCTTTTGCACCTATCACTGATAACAGTCGGGATGTTTCATTTGATCTTTATTACAGAAAAAACAATGTTAGTTTTTCTTTAAACAAACCGAAACATGGACTCCTCTGACCATAGCACATTTTGGTATTTGGACCATAATTCTTCAAAACGGTGTGATGTGATACTTAATAAATTTTTCACTATTATTTTGCCCCTGTCCTAACTTTTATTTAGTGTTTTGCAGATTTAACTTTTAAAACTGTTTTATATTTACAAACACCTCTATGTTTAGTAATTGAAAGTCAATTAATGAAGCTTCACTATAATTAAAAAATAAAACAAATACTCAAAGTTTTCTGAAAATGGGGCTTGAAATTGGGTATAATGCATTGTGTATTTTCATTTTTTGTTTGATTTCAATATAAAAAACTGCTGAAATACATATGATTTTGATATATGAAGTGATATATGCATATTGATCTGGGGGAAACTTTTCAACTATAGTACTGCTTCAGAAATTTTGTACGGTGCATTTTTTACACGTGTCTTTTAGCAGAGGTTAATACGGTTTCCTTTAGTTCTTGTTTCTCTGTAAATGCCCCACATTAACCATAAGCAATCATGGTTATTGGGAAATGAAGTGTTCCAGCGGGCTATTTAAACCCTTCTCCAGGGAAAATACACACCCTTCTTATCGCACCATGGCTCTCATCTCTCTTCTCCTGCTGACTGCTCTGCTGCCAAACCTCAGTCACTCAGGTAAGAGTTGTTTAAACAAAACAGCAATGTGGGAAAGTGTTTAGTGGGTCAGAAAATTTCAGCAGCATATATATATGATATCACATTAGAATCCTTTTTTTCATTCATTGATTGTCTGAAACTGCTTATGTAGTGATCCCTCATTTTTCACAGGGGATGCGTTGCAAGACCACCTGCGAAAAACGAATTTCCGCGAAGTAGAGGAACGATATTTTTTTATGTATTTAATGAGTATTTGGACTTTTAAAACCCTCCCTGTGCTGTTAACAACCCACCCTTTGCAGTAAACAGTCATTCTATAATGTTTTTCAGCTGGAACTACATGTGATATCCTACCAGTTTCTTTAATAGAGTAATTCCTAAGCTGTGATTTAGCGTAAGTAAGTTTCACTTGGATGTGGACATGAACAATACATGTACTCTATGAAATAAATGATATATTATGTCACCTACAGGTCTAGTCTATGAAATTTTAATGGATTTAAAGAAATATTTTGGCTATTCATCTTTCATGGTTTTCCTAGATTTTCTCTAAATACCCGCGATATAGCAGCCATAAGCCCCCTTGAAAAACCCGCGAAGTAGCGAGAGATTATTGTAGTTCAGGGTCGCGGTGGGTTCGGACCCTACCAGGAATCACTGCGTGCAAGGTGGAACACACCCATGAGGTGGCACCAGTCCTTAACAGGGTGACACACACTCACACATTCACTCACATACACACACCTACGGACACTTCTGAGTCATCAATCCACCTACCAATGTGTGTTTTTGGACTGTGGGAGGAAACCGAAGCACCCAGAGGAAACCCACACAGACATGAGGAGAACACACCGAACTCCTCACATACAGTCACCCAGAGCGGGACTTCAGCCCACAACCTCCAGGTCCCTGGAACTGTGTGACTGTGACAACACCGTGCCATCCCACATTAGAATCCAAGCTTCTTAATTCATATTTCAGTTAACTAGCAACTAGATTATTTAGATTTTGAAAATATTTTGAACAATCCCAGTGACATTTTAAGATCATTTGTTTAAATAAATATATAAAGATACAAATTCTAGATTTTTTAATGTGCCCTAAAATGTTGTCATGTATTTATATGCTCAAATTTATTTTAGTTAAACAATTTTGTATTTCATTATTGTAATTTTTAGCAGTTGAACTTCTAACGATCCTGAAAACAGGGGTTATATCCCAGAAACAAACCAAATTCCGCTGAAATTCAAATTTTTTTTTTTTTTTCATCTAATTACTGATGTTGTTTGAACTTGTTAATCCTAGTGTGCAGTTTTCAGCTGCAATATTTCTACAATAATCTATATATAACTGTTGTAAATTGACATATATTTTAAGAGTCATGTAGAATGTGTGATCATAAGCTCTCCACGTTTTTCACACTTAGCTGGTGTTGATGTTGGAATAATAAATGGCACAGAGGCTAAACCCCACTCAAGACCCTATATGGTGTCTCTCCAAGTAAATGGAGGACACTTATGTGGTGGCTTCCTTGTGTCTCAAAGATTTGTCATGACGGCTGCGCACTGCTATATGTAAGTTGTATTTTTCTTTATTTTCTTTTTAAATCACTGTATGTAAATACAAATGTAATGATATAAATTGCATTTTAATGCTTCAAATTTAGAACATCTCAAAAATGTACAAGCTGGTTGTCTGGCAAATTTTAGACAACACAGATGCTTCGAAGGCAGCCCCCCGCAGGCCCCATATTATTAATTGTAAAATGTCATATTTAATGCAATGTTTTGTTCATCATTACATGCTACTATTACCAAATATATTCAGTCAGTTAAGCGTCAACCATTTTGGTGTCAGCAGAAACTCGGAGATCACAGCAGTGCTTGGTGCTCATGATCTGTCAGACAAAGGAGAAGGTGCTTTGCGCAGGGAAGTGGAGACTTACCACATCCATCCAAATTACATAGAGCCAACATTAGACAATGATATCATGCTCTTAAAGGTAAGAAACAACAGCAATGATAGTAATAAACTCAAACACCATGAGATGACAGGCACATTTTAGGCCCATGACAAGACCCTTAAGTTAAAAAATGGGCACATAGATAAAAATTTTAAGGTACAACACAAAAATGATGACTATAGCAACCAAGTTTTATTCAGAACATGCCAAGGAATCTTACAACAATCTGAATCATATTACATGATAAATGTTTGCCTTCAGTGTAAATCCCTCAAGACATTTTCACAATCATTAAAAATATCACCAAAACAAAAAATATTGTAAAGACCTTGAAAGAAAGATAGGTATTGAGACACAGCCATGTGAGCAGTAATTGAGCAAGGGTACAGGCAGTATTTGAGCCCAACACAGAAGCAAGTACCATGAAACATACCAGCCCTCCATAACAACTCCAAGCACAACATAAACTCCTAATTCATCAAACTAGGGATCCAGAATTCAGCTTCAGCCCCTTGTGATGACTCAGGCATCCGTGGCTTGGAGTCCAGGAGTCCTCACTTGCCTTGTCAGATTTGTTAGTGCTGTACTCCCAGGGTGCTGAGCTGTCTAGTGGCTCACAAAAAAAAAAAAAAAAAATATATATATATATATATATATATATATATATATATATATATATATATATGAATCAGAAAACATGTATCTCACACTAACTTCCTGGTGTCATATTTTGGTGAGGAGAAAAAAAAATAAAATAAAAAAAATGATATATGTATATATATATATATATATATGATAAATATTGTGCATGAGGTAAACTTTTTAGTTTATCCATGTCCAGACAGCGCAGTGCACTTGTAGACCTTGGTTCATTAAGATAAAGATTCATCATTGCTAAATACAGTTCAGTCAATGTATTACTATTTATGTGAACAGACACTGAGACAGTTGCAGTGTAATTTTTAAACTTTCTGACATTGCTACAGCTCAAGGAAACAGTACCACTGGGCCCAACAATCACAACAATCAGCATCCCCAAAATAGAGGAGGACATCCCAGTCGGTACGATCTGCAGTGTAGCTGGATGGGGACAAACCGGTGACAATGAGTCCACAAGTAACCGTCTGATGGAAACAAGTATCAGAGTCATAGACTGTAAGAAGCACAGTGTAAATAAACAGCGAGTGTGTGCAGTTCATCCAGGAGGAGCATGCTTTGTAAGTAAAAAATGCTGATGTATGCGTTTCTTCTCATAAATATTGTTTTGATCAGGCTTAGCAAATTAATCATGCGTCTACTTGTTGTCCACACCTTCTGAACTACTGCTGGTCTCAAGGATACTTTGAGCATATTTTACTGCAAACCATTTACACAATTCGTAAAATGTAAATGAAATATAATTAACACTTGTAATTGTGTACTAATGATATTTGTGAATGTTAATGTGAATTTCTGGCAACACAAAATAAGAAAAATCAGGTTTATAAATTTCCATATAACCCTAACTCTAATCTAACCCTAAACTTAACCCAAATGCTGGCTTTAACCCTAAATTTAACTAAACCTAAATCTAAGCTCCAAAACATTAGGAAACTGCTACATTTTGTGTTTGTTTAATGCTATCGCTAACACCTAAATCTAAAAGGTAAATCTAAAACCCTTAAACCTAACCCTAAATGTAACACTCATAGGCAGTGATTTAACCGCTGACCACTAGTAGGACACTAATGCTCTTGTGTGTTGTTAACAGGGAGACTCCGGAGGTCCTTTAGTGTGTAAGGACACTGCAGTGGGTATTGATTCTTTCATTACTGGTACGTGTGAGGAACCCCAGGGTCCAAATGGTTTTGCCAAAATATCTGCATTCCTGCCCTGGATCAGTTCTATTCTTGACCGTGTGTAGCCCACATTTAACAAATGAGCAAAGCCAGACCATTTGGCAGATTTTATCTCAATAAAAGCATTTTTCTCAAGCATGATTTCTCTTGTCTCAAATGTTGTTGTTTTTTTTAGCTAATGAACTAAATGAAGCAAAAAAGCAAACAATGTTTTTAAACATTTAAATAAAACATAAATATGAAGCAAGCAGGTTTTCTGTATGTCTGATTATTCTGATGTCTAAATGATGTCTAAAAAGTGGACTTACCTATTTAGTGACTTCATTCACAGTACAATTGCAGCACTGTGGCACATGGTGCTCAATTCTACACTCTCAGAAAAAAAATACAATGTACAGGTACATTATTTTCACTAAAAGTACAAATTAAAATATACTTTTAAAGATACAACAGTGGTTTTAAAGTCCAGTTGTGTTCTCTAAGGTACATTACATTTCTAGAAGGAGGGGTGAATATTTGTAACCTTTCATTACAGGTCTATTTAAATTATAATACGTTTTAATTCTCAAAATAACTCAACAAAGTAAATCAACACAATTTTGGAATTTAGACTTATAATGGAGGGACGGCACAGTGATGCTGCAGGTAGTGTCGCTGTCACACATTTTGCAGGGTCCTGGGGTTGTGGGTTCTGAGCCCCACTCTGGGTGACTGTCTGTGAGGAGTGTGTTGTCCCTGTGTCCGCATGGGTTTCCACCAGGTGCTCCGGTTTCCTCCCACGGTCCAAAAACCCATGTTGTTAGGTGGAAAGTCTGTGGGAAATTATTCATAGCTGTGAGAGTCTGATTGACTTGGTGAGTGTGTGATCTCATCACAATATGAAATGACATGTAAGGAGTAATGACAAGAGAAAAAGTGTGTTTGTGTGTGTGTGTGTGTGTAGGCCCTTACCATTTTCAGCTTTTGCAAACAGGTAAGAAAGTTTAAGAATCACCGTGGCAAGTCGTTTGCTACATGTCATGGTTAAATCTAGAGCAGTTTACTCTGAACTCAGGATTAAAAATAATTAAATTCTGACACCAGAACTGGCTGCAGAAATACACACGATTACTTTATTTAAGAATAAGTCCTTACTATTATTAATTTGAGTTAGCCTGCACCAGCCCAGGCAGCAACTGAAATTCCCAGAAAATGTGTTGCTTTCATATTTTTCAAGGAGGGGCCAACACCAGGCCCATAACTCATTAATAGTGTCATATATATATATATATAAGTAATATAAAGTTATTTTTGTGACAGTTTGCGAAGGTCACAGAAGTTGGTAAGCTTTCTGTTGGTTCTCCTTTCCGTGTTAAACACAAGGAGCACACCATAAGAAAGACTGGTTTTGGGGAACTGAAGATTTCCACATTGCTATTTAAACCCTTTTTCTTCTTCAAAGAGAACACTTTGCAGTGCATCATGGCTCTCCTCTCTGTGTCCCTGCTGGCTGCTCTGCTGCCAATCCTCATCCACTCTGGTAAGTGCTGCCTGAACAAAGTGAGACACAAGTTTCTATTCAAGGACACTAGCTAGTGTTAGACAGGAGTTAGAATGATTCAAAAGGCCTGGATGTATGAAGGTGAATATTGCATTCCGATTACAACTCTTCCATGTTTTTCTCTTTCAGACAGTGTTGATGTTGGTATAGTGAATGGCACAGAAGCTAAACCCCACTCTAGGCCGTATATGGTGTCTGTCCAGACAAGTGGAGGGCACAAATGTGGGGGCTTCCTTGTGTCCAAAAGATTTGTCATGACAGCAGCACACTGCTGGAACAAGTAAGATTGAATTAAGTGTTTAATGTTTACTAATTATGATAATAATTGGAAATGTTTACATACAAGAGGCATATTAATAGCCATAGAATATTTTTAGACAATTTATTACTATGTTATTAAGTAGTAATAAAGGTGAATATAGTCATCTCCAGAGTGCTTACTTCGATGAATATTAAGTGCCATTAAAATGCCATTATTCGAATCCAGAAGTCAAAATAATTAATGCTTTGTAAATTGTGCATAAAATATGAACAATCTACAACAAAAAATAACAATGAACACCTTATGGATCAGAGACAAAGCAGCAACAGTCCAATGGTCGGTTACAGTTAAGGAGATATTTACTGCATCTCAGATAAGGTTCTAACATCAGCAGTACCATTCTAACAAGCAGGGAAATTAACCCTAGTAATGTGGTTGGGGGACTGTGTAAAATCAATGCGTTCTACTTTATACAGTAACAACTTCCTACGAAAATTACCCTCATTACTCTGAAAAAGCTGTTATCACCTAATGTGAGATACAGTAACAACAACTATTTTTATTTTGCATTGATAGCACTGATAGCATGTACATTCTTAGTATCTTGATGACTACTTATTAGTTTTTGAGGTAATAACCCAAATATTCCACAAAGTTATAAAGCAGTAACAAGAAATCTAACATAACATTTTGCTTCTAAACATTTACTACAGATGTGTAACATGTAAACAATATTTTATTTACTTATATTCTTCTTTTATTTACTTGTATTTACTTCTTTTTTGTAATGAGTTTCAAACAGTTCTGTGCTCTGCATTAATCCTCTCAGTAGCCTATTGTGTATTATAAAATCATAAATAGCACAGTAAATTCAACCTTGTTACTGCTTAATTATGTAGTAATAAGCAGCTATTTAAATATTTTCAGCTTGATAATAAGTTAGCAGCTATTTGTTGCATATGGTTTTATACCGAAATAGTCATGAGCAAATAAATTTGTTAGTCATTCCTTATTTATCCTAGTTACTCTTTAATAAGTAGTAAAAATGTGGTAGTTTAATACCAATTAGGCGTTTTTTGCTAGAAGAATTTGTTACTCCAGGGTATGTTGTGTTTCTGTAAATTTTTAATGTGTTGCAGTGACACCAATTAAATCTAAATATCTGGTATGCTCATCTAAACAGGAAATTGATATTCACGGCTGTCCTCGGTGCTCATAACCTGAAAGACAGAAAAGAACGCTCTATAACAATGCAAGTGAAGAGTTACCATGTGCATCCGAAGTACCTTGACGATAATTCATTTGACTATGATATCCTGACTTTAGAGGTAAACAGCCACTTCATCTTTAATAGCTACTTTAGTTGAAGTAACTAAACAAAGTAAAACTTGACTCCAACTATAAAAATACATGCATTGAGTTGTCAAGGTTTTGTCTTAATCAAATAGCCTAATAATTGGCCTTTTGTATCATATGAGTCACATTGATGCAATATAATATATATATCTGTTTGACCTTGATGATAATTCAGCAAATATTGATTATCTCATAGTTACAAGGAACTGTCAAAAAAGAACTGTTAAAAAGAGTGTGAAGTGGATCTTGAAGAATTAAATGTTCTTTTTGGACCGTTCCCAAAGTAATTAAAATTTAGAAGATCTCCAAAAGATCCAAAATACACCCTCTCTCCTGAGGGAGGCGTGCTCGTTCCGGAAGTTTCACAAAGACCAGTCGAGTGAAGTTCAAAGCAAACCAAAGTATTTATTTTAATACTGGAACCAGGAGAACTAATACATAAGAAACGCAACCTAGTGCCCTTCCACGCAAAGTTCTGACTCTTGGGATCTGACTCCATAGTTTTATACCCCAAATGACGAATACCCTGCTGGCAAGGCGTTTCTGGCTGATTAACATATATTAATATGCATAATTAGACATGTTAGTACTCAGGTTTCTGCGTGCATGTTTCACATGCACCTATGACCCCAAAACACTCATCATGCCCTTCTGACTCTGTAGGTTTTATTACCCACATTCCTTTTCTGTCACCAAGATTCAGAGGGGTCACTAATGGACTTAAGGTCACTGAGATGCCCTAAAGTTCAACTGTCCTAACTAACACTTGGAATTTATACTACAAGCCTAAGTGCAGATCTGTTAAAGATCTAAGAAATTAGAAAGGTGTAAACACTGAGTCAGCATGTCAGTTAGTGTGCAGATTCTAAACTGTTTAAATGCATGGTTAAAATACTGGTTAATCATTCATATGAATACAAGGTTTCATACAATGAATATGTAATTATACTTTCTAATTTTAACTAATCATTTAAGGATATTTGTCCACTAATACAAAGTAATAAAATTATTTTTCACAACAATCTCCATCCCTCGAAAACCAGAGGACATCAAAGCCAACTCCAGGTGCAGCATAGCTGGTTGGGGGCAAAAAGGAACCTATAAAGGCTTAAGTAGTCGCCTACTGGAGACACAGGTCAGTATCATAGACCAGAAGAAATGCAAGGATCTCTGGGACAAGCCTCTAAGCCAAGGAATGGTGTGTGCAGCTCATCCTGGAGGAACTTGCTGGGTATGAAAAATATTGAATTATTGAATAGGTCACCTTCTCATATCTTGAATTAATGAGAGTCAAATCTAGCCGGATGATAATCTGTTCATTTCTTTGTTTTTCACAGGGGGACTCTGGGGGTCCTTTGGTGTGCAACAATACAGCAGTGGGTATTGTTTCTTTTGGTGATGCGTACACATGTGACAATCCTAAAAAGCCAGATGTTTTTACCAAAATATCTGAACGTTTGCCCTGGATAAAGTCTGTACTGAGAAAGTATTAGCTTGCATTTACACTGAAATTGAAGTGTCTTCATAGATTTCTTCCAATAAAATCATGAATCATGTCTGAAGTATAATTTTCAAAATGATGTTCTTGTTTTGTTTTGTTATTTCTCCTATTGTGTAGATCACAACTAACATGTAAAGTAAAATGTCAGTTCTGCACGTTTTTCAGACCAGAACACTAAACCTTATTGCTTCAGCATTAACCTCAGTTATTGCTCCAGTTTCAGTCCCAGACATTGTTTCAGCTCTAGCCTCAGAGATTGCTCCAGACATGGCCTCGGAAATTGCTGTTGGCCTCAGCCTCAAATGCCCAAAAAGAAGTACATGAGACATCAAGACTGGGATGCAGCTATATCAATAAAGTAGTTGCCAATTTCACCCATTAGCCTAGTACTGATTCTTTTCAGACTGCTGCTAATACAGCACCACAGGACAGCTCAATATATGTTTTAGGATAATACAGACTTCCCAGGCCTGATATGCTAGCTAATATGTGTCCACACTGGCTAGTATTGTGCTCGTGATGGGGAGAGTGTGGTCATCCATCACCCAGAGAAAGCTGACCGTAGAGGGCATCACTGGGGCCAAAACTTAGACCAGGTTTGAGAGGGGCATGTCAGCCATGCTAACTTATCAGGTGTTACATACATGAGCTAATCACAGATGTATTGTGTGCTACACACTGTTCATGAACATCCTATCTTCCCCATGTTTGGAATTTTCCTTTCACTTTCAAAATAACACATTCTGTTTTGTTTTCATAACAAACTACATCTGCATTAACAAACATATTTATTTATTTATTATTTTTTAATGATTGTCCAGACTTCCAGATCTGCATTGTTACACTGAGTGTGTCTAGAGGGCACTAGTGAGTGTTAGCTTTGTAATTCACTCATTCTCCCAGAAGATGGAGCCACAGAAGGGCTTGAGGAATAGCTCATTACCTAGACCAAGAAAAAATAAGAAGATAAGAGAATAAAGGTATTATGAATTATAAGCCATTTAACAGCACTTCTAGGTGTGTTATGTAATTTTGACAGAGTCAAAATCTAGCTGGTGTTTTCATCAGCTTCACCATGTTCTTATCCACGCAATCCATCTCAGAATCATGGTTGGTGTTTTCAAATGATGTCAATATTTGAAAAAAAAATGATTTTGGGATAAAATCTTGATACTGTAATGTCAATAGAATATTATGAAAGATTTCTTTCCCTAAATCTCTCTCTCTCTCTCTCTGTGTGATCTCCAAGCCCTATCCATTAGATATATGATCTTCTAATGCTATAATTGGATAGTTTATAGATAAGGACCCCACTTTTTGTTTTGTCTGGAGCTTTGTTACTGACAACTAACCCTGAATGTCCACATTGTCTTCACCACATTGCTTTATGTTGATATAATTCACTAATATTAAAATAAATACAGTCTGTTTCTGATTGATTATAATGTTGAAATATCATTTAATGATGTTGTCATCGACAGGAACATCACAGAAGACGGCCGAGTCAGGGTTATCTTTGGTTTGGTCTTATCTTCATTCCTGAATGATAAAGATAATGACAAGCCGGACAGTTTGAGCTGAATCCTAATTGGCTGGTCCAGCATAAATCAATGTAATATCAAATGTGTCCAGGTGATGAAAAGATACCTTAAAGCATGTAGCACGGGAGGAAAAACATACCTTTCCAGCTCCAGTCTGTGAAAAAGCAGTGCGTGCTACTGCCTGGTTGCATTGCTTGGAAAATAGCACAGGCCACATGGTGACCCATCCTGACCCAACCCATCCTGACTTCCCTACCTTTTCCAGTCCCTCAAAAGCCAAAGACAACCTTGTGATGTTAACTGGGACGGCAGCCAAAATATGGGCCTGAAGCTGGGGCCAAAACTCTCTCCAGCACACTGCAAAAAAATAGGGTTTCAGCAAGTGAAATCATCTTAAATCTAGTTAACACTGCTCATATTTCTTGTTAGGGGATTGTTGTAAGGATATTCAAAGACACAGCAATCAAAAGATTCAAACCCCTGACAGGTGAGCAGTCAGTGAATGTCGTTCATTCTCTTGTTACAGTGGCACCTGTTGCAGCAAGTGAACGGTCAGTTCTGGTGACGTTGTTGAAACAGTACAAATGGGCAATGTATGAATCTGAATGATTTTGACAAGGGTCAGTCTGTGATGGCCATATCGTTTTGGTCTGAGTACTTTTACAAAGTTGACTGGTCTCGTGTGGTGGTCCTTGTATGCTGTTGTTTATACAATAAAGTTCAACAATGAACTTTTTATCTCCAATTGAAGTAATCATCATTACATATGTGTTTGTAACATTTATTTATCAAGGATAAAAAGCAAAGAAAATATATTTGAATAAAATGACACAAAATAAATTGTTTCTACGACTTGTACCTTCAGTTCTTTTCAGGGGACTTGCAGTCAGTTTGAGCATTGAGTGTTCTTCTTTATTTGCGCTGAAGCCAGCAGTGTTGTCGCAATGGAATTTAGAAAGATTCTGTCTCAGAGGACGTATATACTATTCTCCATTATAATTTGGTAGCTTTGTTTGACTGGAAACCACATTTAAATAGCACTGTCTCTTTTGGCTTTGTAAGCAATGACCAAATAACCAATGAGCATTAAATAAAGTCACAGTGTCCACATGCACAGTCAGTTCCTGTCACTTAAATAAAAAAGAAGTGACAACGGGTGAACTGGCTACAGGGTCATTGCAAGGCGGGAATACACCCTAGAGGGGGCGCCAGTCCTTCACAGGGCAACACAGACACACACACACACTTTTTTGAGTCGCCAATCCACCTACCAGCATGTGTTTTTGGACTGTTGGAGAAAACTGGAACACCCGGAGCAAACCCACGCAGACATGGGGAGAACACACCAACTCCTCACAGACAGTCACCCGGAGCGGGAATCAAACCCACAACCTCCAGGTCCCTGGAGCTGTGTGACTGCGACACTACCTGCTGTGCCACCGTGCCGCCCCACTACGCAAGAGTGTTATTTTATTTGATTTATTTATTTTTTTTCTTTCAAATTTTGGTTCTGCCTATTTTGCCCCACCCCCACTACAATTCGATTGGTTATCTCTCTGAACCAATAATCTTTCTTTCTGCCCTCAGAACAAGTTTGTGTAACTAAAACTCCCATCTGCACCACAAACACCTTCAACTGTTATTGGTCCAGTGATGCTCAGTTAGTGGAGGTTCAAGCCGTGGCTGGCTTCACATGAACTATGAAAACAAAAATAAGATTTAATACCAGTTTTCGAAATACGGGGGATTGAAGGGGGGGGGGGGGGGGGCTGACCCCCTAATTATGACTTGAACCCCCCAATTGAACAATTGCCAGACTTCTACACGAAGGCATTCCACCACTCTTCCCTTAACATTTCACACTGTAGATGCTGTATTGGTCCCAGTATGAATGGATGAGATAGGACAAAAGCCTAACCTACAATGACTTTCAATGACATTATTCCCATGTGTTCACAATGAATTAACACACGATTCCCATTGAAAAGATTCTGCATAATTTGAATTTCAATTTTAGGGCAAGAAAATAGCTGACAGATTTAGATTATTGGGTGATCTATGCTATTAATGATAGTCATGTACAGGCCTAAATTGTGTATGGTGGTAACCATTAGCACTGTGTGATTTTACTCTGTAATATATTGTTGGTGATCCCTGACTACAAAGGTTGTGTGGTATGTGACACATTGGCTGGTGTAATCGATTTATGATTAATTTACTGCAAACATTATAGTAAACAAGCAAGACACTGTAAGGATTGTAAGACTTCAGTTTACTGAGGCACACACCTGCACTGTACTGGTTTCTCATTATGACCTGAAGAAGAAGTTTGCCCCAATAATTGTCATTGTATAATTTGCATCCTGATTCTGATCAAGGGGCTAGTTGTAAAGTTATTAGCATAGTGTTAATACACAACATGCTGTGCTTCTGTGGCACATTATTCATTCATTCATTCATTCATTATCTGAAACCGCTTATCCAGTTCAGAGTCATGGTGGGTCCAGAACCTACCGAGAATTACTGGGCGCAAGGTGGGAAGACACCCGAGAAGGGGCTGTAGCATATTAATGTTCATATATCTTGATAACAGTTCATTTTTTATTACGTATTTTATTTACTTATACTTATTTTTTTTTTCCTTTTTGAATTCATAATATATATTAATAATTATAATTATGATACTATTATTTTAGGCTTCATCCTGGGCATTGTCAAAGACAATGATATTGTCTAAGAAGAGAAGAACACATGAAATATATAGCCATTCACTTATATAAATGAACTGATGGTGTAGCTCCATTCATGGGTTTAATCTTTAATATAATTATGCATAAAAACTCCACTCGAGTGCTAATCTCTGGAGAATCTTTTGCATTCTGTATATTTTATGAACCTATAATTACAGTATATGACGTGAGAGGACAGATAACATCCGAACAAGTGGTGAGAAAACTCATAACATTTTTTAAGGCAGAAATGGTTTATTTATAGTGAAATAACAAGTTCTAGGTGAAGTTCTAATGACAGCGCTTCATCCATATTCAGTCAACATTTAACCTTACATTCTTTTACAATGGCATAGGTTTAACAACATAGGCTCTTCCTTCTGTGAACTGAAACACCACTACAACCAAATAAAGGCCTCTTTACAGTGGAATTACTGGCGTTCAATGATTTTCTCAATCCAGGGCATGAATGCAGCAATATTGGTGTAGGCATTTGGTTTTGTGGGGTTGTCACAGTTGTCCTTCTCGGTGAAGGAAGCAATGCCAACTGCAGTGTTATTACACACCAGAGGACCACCATAAGCAACGTTAACACACTGCTGAACTAAACCTTTATAAAGCTTCTGCTAAAATTAAAAAAACTGATGTTTTTTTCTGACCTGGGATTAGGCTTAGACCTGGACTAAATTGTACTTTCTGTAGTTAATCTCCAATCAGAATGCTGGGTAGTTCAGGACTAGGTTTATTCCTGGTCCAGGAAAATGAAATCTGCTTGGGTTTAATGGGTTTAATCTTAAGGATAATTTACCTGACAAAATCCACCTTTAACACCACCTGCACACAGTATGTTGGTGTAGTTCCAGTATGTTTCACAATTTTTATAGACGGTGACGTTCGTCTCCAGAAGTACTTTACTTGCATTTCCCTTGGTTTTAATTCTTCCCCAACCAGCTACGCTGCAAGTCCCACCTATGCCTTTGCTTAGTTTAGAGATGGAAATCTTGCCAGTATTCCTGCTGTTTTTAGTCGACTTTCCTAGCTGTAACAAAGCCAAGAAAATTAGTTAAATGTGGTAAATAAAACTGAACTTGATTAATATGAGAGAATCTGGAGTCCCTGTCACTTGTAGGTGCACACATTTGTGATGTCATCAGTCAATCAATCAAAATATATTTATATAGCAATTTTTTTGTAAGTGATTATGTCACAAAGCAGCTTTACAGAATTGGTATCAGAACAGATAACAATGTGGATCAGAAAGCCCCATGTGAGCAAGCCAAAGGCAACTGTGGCAAGGAAGGACTTCCTCGAGCCTGGAGGAAGGAACCTTGGGAGGAACCAAGACTAACAAGTGGAACCCATCGTCCTCTGGTCAAACTTCTGATAGAAATCAAAGAGTGAGCAGTTGTGTAAGAGTTAAAACAGAACAAGGAAAGACTCAGCTGACCCCCAAAAGACCCACCCGTTGTGTAATAAGACTCCAGGTGCAGAACTTTGGAAGTCATGAAATGAGTTTTAGCTTGAACAGACAATCAGAGTACACTCATTTAGATGTGAAAACAGCATGAACCAGAATCTCAGCATCTTTAGAGGTAACCATGTGGCACAGTCTAGCAATGTTGCAAAGATGAAAGTATGTGGTTTTAGTCAAATATTTAATGAGCGAAACAAATATATATATATATATATATATATATATAAAGATCACAATCAATAATGTAGTGATTTGACCTCTCAGAATTATACAAGCTTGTATGGTTCTGTGCAAAACTGAGAAAATGTTAGACCTACACATATTGTCGCTGTCCAGTTAAATACAATTATCTTCCAAAATGATAACTTTACAGGAGAAGGAAAATAAAACATTCTTAACTTTCAACTGAAGTGAATGTAAAAAGATTTTCTTACAGTTGGAGCATTTCTATTGATTCATTAATCGTGAAATTTTCTCAGATATAGAGGACAAACAATATTGTGTTCAAACGATGTAATAAAGTTTTTATAAAGTTAATGGACACAAATGGAGATGCATGTTTTTAACTGGTCAGCCACAGTATGACACAGACATGTTTAAAATTATATTTATTAATAATCAGTTTAATAAGTGGCTTCATGGACTCCAGATATGGTCAGTTATGAAGAAAGGATAAAGAGAGACACAGAAGGGTAAATTATGAGTAAAACTGTAGAAGTAAAGGAAGTAAAGAGAGAAACAAAAAACAGGCAAAAGAGGAAAGTGAGGAAAAGTGTATGTGGGAGAAAAAAGTGTAGTGAAAGTAACAGAAGAGGAAAAAGAAAGATACAAGTAAATAATTTTTTGCTGAATGACAAATCACTTTCTCTTAATGTAAAAAAAAAAAATACTTCATAAACATTCATGAAGAGAAATGTTAGATATAGACAAAAGATATAAGTTTTTGCAGTTTATGCTCTACAGTCAGCAAGAATCATTCTCCAGGTTAATCAAGTATCATGTGTGGTTACTGTTGTGTTGACATTGTCCTTAATGGTATTTAGAGGACCGTAAATAAATGCTGTTTGGTCTCTGACTTTTGCGCAGTGATCTATGTGTAAAATAATCTACACATAAGACGACAAATAAGACAATGTGCAAATGTGCAATGTGCAATGTGCATTGAACAAGTGAGGTTTTCGTAATTTGTCCCATTCAGAAGACTGTTACTTTACCTCGCCCTCTATCATTTACATTTTTTTAATTTCAGCAGCTACTCTTTTGCAGAGAGACTTACAAAAGCAACTTGTCATTTGTTAGAGCATGTAGCCTCACCAGCAGAAATACAATTGGTGTCCAACTCATTAACGAAGGCAGCGCTCAATACTGGGAAAGAAACTTTCCAGTGAGGAGACTGCTCTCAAAGAGTTTTCTTATTTAACACGGGCATTACTTATCCCTCAGCTGCTTATAACCAGGTTTATGTTTTAGATATCTTATTTATGTGAGACTTCATTTGGGAAATGCCTTGGTTACACAGCATCTGGTGGATGAG
Source organism: Hoplias malabaricus (assembly GCF_029633855.1). Lineage (NCBI taxonomy): Eukaryota > Metazoa > Chordata > Actinopteri > Characiformes > Erythrinidae > Hoplias > Hoplias malabaricus. The sequence continues at coordinate 18,517,622 of NC_089815.1, read as the reverse complement.
TCTTTTGTATCCATGAGCATAAAACCCTGAAACCTATGACCTTACAGTGCTTATTATATGCTTTGCTCAGGGCATGACCCTGGGGTGCCCGTTGTTGATGAAAAGTGCTTAGCAGTGCACTTCTGTGGTTAGATTGGAGAAACAATGTCTCTAGATTTAGAGAAGTCCATATATTGATGAACATGCCGAGTAGAAAAGGGTGACTGGACCTAACTGCCTGCAAAATGTTGTACCGACAAGAAGAAGAAGTAAGAGGGCAGTTAATAACAGAAAGATGTATGGCTAAATAGGCCAGTATTGGGGGTGTCTGGGCTTTGGGCGATGAGACATGGTGTAATACTAACGGAATGGTAAACGTGACAGTTGGTGTATACGCAACAAGGATCCTATATAAACTGCTGCTGTTGTTGTGGAAACTGCGTACTTCTGTAGCTGCACTGAAATTATGCATCTGAATTTTTTTTGCTTTTGAATTTAAGTCTTCAGATTTCCACCTCTGAATATTTTGCTTCGCAATTATGCATCTGAATATAATTGCTTTTTAATTGAACTCATGGATTTTTTAAGAACACGTTTTCACTGTTATTATTCAAGGTTAATAATTCAGCTAAAAAAAAAAATCAAGCTCAAAAAAATTCAAACAATATATTTCGAAGTTGCTCAAATTTGATAGACCAAATTCAGATGCCAAAATACGAGTAAAAACAAATTCAGATACACATCCGGGACACTAAGGATGAGCATTCGATTCATTAGGATTTTCTCTTTCACCTTAAATGCTGCACTAGTTGCATTCTGTCGCCGCTAGACGGCGAAATACGAACATAACTTCCATACCGTGGAAAAACTACACGTTTAGCTTCCTCAGATATTGTCTTTATTTTCAAAGTGTCTCACAAATCTGAAAGGCTCACTGAAGACACAATATAACAAACTACTGATATCCCGAACATGAAGAAATTTAACTGTGGAATTTTTTTCCTAATGGCCCTATGAACACTTAAAAAAACCCTACCGCATTAAAAAGACTCCCATTTATATTTAGACTACCTCGTTCAATAAACTGCTGCTGGAATTTCAAGATCCACAGTAAAAATCCAGCTACATCTATCCAGGGATTGTCACAACGTTGTCTACTTTCTACTTGGGTTGAAATACAATTTAGAATTGCCGGGTGCCCTTTTGCGCATGGTTTGATTAAACCCGTGCCTGTCAGGGAGCTGGCAGCGTGAGCCGCTGATTGTTGTGGTTTGAAGCGGTTTTCTAACAGGTTCTTCAGCGGAGCCGTAGATCGATACACGGACCCTCACAAACTCTGTAAGTACAAAAATAATTTCTTTCAAAAACATCTGACATTGAATACAATTAATTTAATGTATTTGATTAATACTTTGGTTATTAAATGTGAGTTATAATCATGGTTAAGCCTTAGTTGCTCTTTCAGTAACATGCTGGATAGATTAGTGTTAGCTAGTCAGTAAAGTTACCTCAGAATTTAAAAGTCGTCCATATCCCATGAAAAGTGATGCCTGTTGTACTATGATCATTTGTTTATTAGATAGCTACCAGTATTGACAAAAATGCAAACCAAGGGGGATGAAGACTAATATGACAAAAAATAATTTAGTAATGTTATTTATTGGATATTACATAAACAAACAAAATTTTGTGACCTTTCTACCACAAGCAACCACTCTTTTCTCAGTCACAAAACTTAAATGATACTATGTGTTCTTTATTTCACATTGCTAGCTATCTATATTTTTTACCTGTTTGCATGATAACAGAGTAAGTAAGGTTTTGATGAAACTGTATTACATGAATGGCACGGTGGTGCAGCAGGTAGTGTCGCAGTCACACAGCTCCAGGGGCCTGGAGGTTGTGGGTTCGTTTCCTACTATGGGTGACTGACTGTGAGGAGTTGGTGTGTTCTCCTGGTGTCCGCGTGGGTTTCCCCTGGGTGCTCCGGTTTCCTCCCACAGTCCAAAAACACAAGTTGGTAGGTGAATTGGCAACTCAAAAGTGTGAGTGAATGTGTCTGTGTTGCCCTGTGAAGGACTGGTGCCCACCGCGACCCTGAACTGGATAAGTGGTTACAGATAATGAATGAATGTTTTAGAGCAAGATTTGCTAAGGAAAAATGGATTTCTTTTTCTTCTAATCATGCAACATACTGGTACAAACTGTAGTGTATTCATTTTGCTGTGTGCAAAATGTGAACAGTGACAGCAGTGTAGAAAGGTATAGTCACACTGCTCTATATTTCAGTGCTGTGGAGCTTTAGAGCACTCTAGCCAACAACTAGCCTTGGGCATGGTGACCTCAGACTCATGTGCAGCCACTCTAAAGCTTCCTGCTTCATTTCATGGTTTTCTATGAACATTAAACAAACAGGGTGTGCCCCTGAGCATGTGTGTGTTTTTGTCAGAAAGGAATGACTCTTTCAATATCAGATGTAAAGTCCTGTCAGAAAAGCAGGACCTGGTAGTGCAGTGAAGAGAGGAACACACTCCTGATTAATGTGCTTCTCTTCAGAGGAAACGTTTGTTCTTCTGTCCACAAACATTTGTCCATGTAGTGTGTTTGTTCATGTCTTAAACAGAACATAAGACACTGGAGGTGACCTTTCTTCTACCTGACCATGAGCATACAGTCATCAGAGCACTCATGGACATTGACCTGGAGCTGGAGGACACCAACTACAAAGCTCCAGGTAAGAACTGGATATCTGGACATCTAATAATTCTTGAACATTTAAATCACTGTAAACAGCTTTTGATTGTTGTGTATTTACAACAGTTACAAAAGACAACAGTTTATTGTCTGTGTAATATGAGGTGTACAATACATTTTAAGTCATTTTTGGTAATGTTTAATTGTAATGTTTAATTGCAAACTTTTGTGATTTTATGGTAATTGGTATGTATTTATAAAAATGACAATTGTCAGTTTATTTAAAAATTAAGCATTAATACACTATATTCACAATCGCTAACATGGATCTCTGTGTGGTTTCAAGGTTGTTGCTATTATTTATTTATTTATATATTTATTAATTTTTTTACGGCAAAGTTCAGGCTTACCAACCAATGATTTTGCAAATCATTTTTACGTCATTCATGTTTCTGACTGTTTATTGGCCAGATTAACTCTAAGGAGCTGCTGTAATATGACTGATGACTTTATGCTATGCAACGTGACTGTTAGAGTTAGGGCGCTATCAAAATGTCTGAGGCTAGAAAACATGAGAGTGGGTCACAAAAAAAGGAAAGCCCAAAAAAATAAAAAAAAGCGTGTGAGCCCCACTAGCCAAGATGCAGCACTAAGTCAAATGGCAGCTAACACAAAGAAGCCAAAAAAGCTGCGCCGTACTCGATTCTGCTAGTCACTAATGTAAGTGGAGAGTTGTCTCTCAATAGTTAAAAATAAACCGATCTATATGCACCGAGAAAGAGTGAGCCACTTGGCTTTGATGTCTATTGAGAGTGATATTTTGAGAAGTCTGCATTTTAAGGAATACCGTGTGCTTTGTGAGACGATGACACAGACTTTAGACCTATGTGCTCGTCCTGATGTATTAATTTACTGGGTCTGTATTTAAGGATTGATAACCTAACTGTATTATTTCGGAAGGAACTCAGTTTTCTTGTGTTGCACTGTGTTGGGTACCGATTTTATGAAGATTTTATGTGGGACGGGACTTTTTTTTTGGCGGGGTTTGGCATAATCAGACGTAGCCCCTGGGCCCACAGGCAGGTTAAATGGCCTCTGTGTTGTTACTAGATGCTTCCTATGGCAAACTGAAGGATGGTAAAAAATGTTTGACGTATTGGAACATAAACTGTAAGCGTATGAATTCTGACAGGGCTTGTTTATGTATTGTGAATGCATGTTTATTAGAGAGTCTGCTACTATGGAAAAGAAAATAATTTTGAATGGTCTCTGCTGGGACAGTTGATCAAATCACTTAGAAAATTACAACCACACTATTTGGGTGGGGGCTCTGCAAAATGTCGTGGATGTAGCTTGACAGCTGTGGGAGGAGTTAGTGATTAAACATAGTGTCCGATTTAACTCCAACATTGTTTCACCTACAGGAACAATGAGGAGTGTAGGGTGCAGGGTCAGAAATAAACACCGTCTGGTCAGGACACTGATGCGGAGACTGATGGCTGCCGAGGAGCTGGGAGATGCCCGTCTCAGCTTCCCACGACTAGATGAGGACAGGACAAGAAATTTGGTGACAAAAATAATTACCCTATAAAACTGACAGTGTTTACTGGGGTTAAAGCAGAGATGGAGGTCGTGGTTGCTGAACGCACAGAGACGGAAAGCTCTCGGCTTGCAGACCTGGCTCATCAGATCATGGATGCAGACCTGGACCAGACGAATGACTCAGTGGACACACCTGTAGGTTAGTAAATGAAAACAATATTCCTGTAAAAAAAAGACTGGTGTGAAAGCATAGAGTGAGATCATGGACACTGTGAGTGTGTTGTTCTCTACAATAAGAACAAGAGAATCAGGAGAAAGACAGTAACGTAGTGTCTCACTTCATGACGAAGCAGGTGACGAGCTGCAGGAGAGTTCCACTGACCCTGAGGACACAGAATTCTTACAGACTCTGGCCGGTGACCCTGAACCAGATGGTCAGTCGACTCTTGGTGAGTAGAGGAACTGAACACATTAGAACAAACACCCTGATTGGACAGCTGTTGATATTTACTTATGCTAATACAGAGGAGGAGACCCTAAACGCAGCGCCCTCTGGAGCAGAGGCTGATGCTGCACAAGAGTTCCTGGACTCTGTCCTCCATGAGGTTGCGCTGCTGTTTCAGAGTAAGTAATGAACTGATATCTAGCTCAGGTTTAATCAGGAATTTCTCCTCCTCCAAATGATAACAATAGTGACGATTGCAATAATAATCCTGTAAAACTGATGGTGTTTGTTTTTGTAAAAACAGTAAAGGGGTCAGTGACAGTGTTTCAAGCTGTCCCTCAACACACCAACGCTGACCTGGACCAGACGATTGAAGAGCTGGGTGATCCCACTGGTGAGTGAATGAATACTTTTGAGTCGCCAATCCACCTATCAACTTGTGTGTTTGGACTGTGGGAGGAAACCGGAGCACCCGGAAGAAACCCACGCGGAAGAGGGGAGAACACACCAACTCCTCACAGACTGTCACCCAGAGCGGGAATCGAACCCACAACCTCCAGGCCCCTGGCGCTGTGTGACTGCGACACACCCTGCTGTGCCACCGTGCCGCCCTGACCGCTTTAAATAATATCCTTGAATCCTTAAAAAATGGCCAATATAGTTTGAATGCCATATTTTAAAAAATTCCACCTTTATAAATTGCCATTTCAATTAGACTTCCACCTTAAATAAATGACCACTTCAAATAACCCTTTAAAAGACTGCTAAGATACATTGAACACAACTTAAAAATAATTCCACATTAAATAAATCAGCCATTTTATTTATGCTTCCACCTTAATTAAATGGCCATTTCATAGAAGAGGACATAAAATATACCACCTTAAAAAGTCTCCCATTATATTTTGCTGGCCACCTTTAAAAAAATCCACACTCAAAAAAGTCAGCCTTTTTATTTAGGCTTCCACCGTAAGTGACCACCTCATAGAAACGGTCACATTAAAATAAATACCACATTAAAAAGCCTCCCATTTATATTTAGACTACCTCGTTCAATAAACTGCTGCTGGAATTTCAAGTTCCACGTTAAAAATCTAGCTACATTTATCCAGGGATTCCTTAAATCAGTGCCTTATGTGGTTATTCCTATGCATTAGGCTCTTTAGGCCTATTTAGAAACACACCTGAGTTAAAGTGGATTATGAGAGAGAGAGAGGGAGAGAGAGAAAATGTAATAATTATATCTCCTGGTGTCTTTTATGATGTATCAGCAGGACAGGGCGTGAAGGTGGAGAGTGCTCCCATTGAGACCGACGTCACTGAGGAGCACCTTCACCTCCTTGACACTGATCCTGAGACAGACATAGCTCAACGTCTTGGTGAGTAGAGGAACTGAACACACAGACTAGAACAAACACCCTGCTGGACAGATGTTGATATTTACTTATGTTAATACAGAGGAGGAGACCCTAAACGCAGCGGCCTTTGGAGCAAGGGGTGAATGCTGCTGTAGGGTTTGATCCTTTGGTATTTTGACCAAAGTAGGGTCATGTGTGGAGTGGGGGGTGAGGGGATATGACCTTTTAATTATGAGAGATGAATGAGAGCAGTAGGAGACACAAGCACCTAAGAAGACCCCATGTTCCTTTTTGCGGCTGCACCCACACTCAGTGCTCATCACTTCATCAACAGAAGCAGACCCAGAGCTCCAGGTGGAATCCCTGGGCATTAGAGATGAGATTAGTGCAGCTGATTCCTCTCATTTTGTCTGACAGGTGAAAATGACACAGTGGCTGATGGTCCACCCCCTCATCCTCAGAAGAAGAAAATAACTCGTCGAGGAACAAGAGGAAAGGGGAGGAAAATTCATTATAAGAAACAGCCCCAGGAGCACAAGAGTGACCAAGAGAGAGGACATGGAGAAAGTCCTGCTCGGGTAAAGACAACATGCCCGTGTCATCTTTATTTTCTTGTGAAAATGTCCTCAGAGATGTTAATGTTTGGTTTCTGTCTGTACATTGTGCAGTCTCAGGTCTGCGCAAGCCAGAGTTCAGGATACACGTCCGTGGAGATGGGAACGAGGGAGAAGACCCTAGTGGATGCAGGACTGTGTGTGACACAGAGATGTAGTGTAAATTTATTAGTAAATAAATAACTTGCAGCAATAGTAGAATAGTAAATTGAATTGCAGTCAAAAGTAAGGAGTGATGTCTGACTCCGATGAGTGACCAGTTAACCAGCGCCGGAACGGCAGGAGCCAGCTTTAAAGGAGCAGTAGCTAGTGTTTGTACCTTCACTGAGCTGTAACAGGGAAAACAGAGTCTCTGTCATCGCTACTCCGGGCTCTGCACTGCAGAAACTGCACTATGTAAGCTTTGAGGTAGGGTAGGAATACTGGACAAAGTCTGATTTAAATAATACGGTGAACATCTGCAGGCTTTAAACACCTGGACTTACTGACAGATATCAGCTTTAATACTGGAGCATATTTACAGCACAAGCCTCATCACTGAACTATAAACTTATCACAGCTCATCTGTAACCGCTTATCCAATTTTAGGGTCGCGGGGGGTCCAGAGCCTACCTGGAATCATTGGGCGCAAGGCGGGAATACACCCTGGAGGGGACGCCAGTCCTTCACAGGGCAACACAGACACACACACATTCACACCTACGGACACTTTCGAGTCGCCAATCCACCTGCAACATGTGTTTTTGGACTGCGGGAGGAAACCGGAGCACCCGGAGGAAACCCACGCGGACAACACACCAACTCCTCACAGACAGTCACCCGGAGCGGGAATCGAACCCACAACCTCCAGGCCCCTGGAGCTGTGTGACTGCGACACTACCTGCTGCGCCACCGTGCCGCCCAATCGTGGTAATATGTACAATTAATCGTGATTTTGATTTGCGCTAATATCGCCCGGCACTACTTACATTGCACTCCCACAGACTAACCACTTTAGAAAAACCTACTTACTGGAAACTTCTACGTTGTTTATCCACACACTGACCATATTATTACAAACATGTAATTTTTACTTTAACTCACTGGTCATTATAAATGACTTACATAGTACTTCCTCCTACATGTCACTTTTCTGGAAACATCCATTATATACATCCCCATATATTAGAACCCACCTGCTTCACAATTGTGCTCACCTCAGATCATCTGTCTATAGGTGTTTAACTACAGACCATACACTATCAGCCCCCTCTACCTCATTACTCTTCACTGAGCCAAAAAAGTGGTTCTTCCCCAGCATTGCCCTAAAGAAACCTGTATGGCTGCACTTGGCAGCTTCATTCTGAAGAGTGTTGTTCTGGGTGGTTAGGACGTGCGCAACTTCAGAGCAAAGTGTTCAGAGCTGTTTTTCAAATTTTGGCAGGGCTCTTAAAAATGGTGCCAAAAGTTTTGACACATCTTATTAGTCACTGGTGGAGTAGAGCTAGTCACTGTATATAAGTGTGTACCAGCCCCTACCTCTGCACAACCCAAGTTATGGTCTCAAACACATTAAGAATGGAGCACTTCTACAGATTAATTCTCGATGAGGCCACAGCTGTTCACTGAAAACCGTTCAAGGTGACAACCTCATGAAGCTGACTGGGAGAACGACGAGACTGTGCAAAGCTGTCATCAAAGCAACAGGGGGCTACTGTGAAGAGTCTAAAGTATAAAACATATTCTGGTTTAACACTTTTGTGTTTACTACATAATTCCATATGTTCCTTCATAGTTTTAATGTCTTACACATTCATTTAAATTGTAGAAAAAAATAAAAAACAGGAAAAACATTGAATGAAATATGTCCAAACTTATGTCCAGACTGGTGCTGTACATTCACAATAGGTGGAAAAGGCCAATTGGAAAAGGAAAAGTGGGTGTATGCAGACACTTGACTGGTACTACCCTGGGTATTTTTGAGAAGATCCATTGTGTACCTTGTATGTATTGTGTTCAATGTACTCAGTATGTGATTAGAATCTCTGTGCTGCTGCTTTTAACTGAGCAATTATTTCAGTGCAGAAATTCACAGCTTTTATGTGACAACTCATGCTAAAAATGCACAAAATTCAGAATCACCTGTTCTTATTTCACAGGAAATAATAATATATACTAAATTCAAAAACCTGCAAAATAGCAGGGTCAAACACAAAACAGATTCACACAGAAACAAACAGCTCCTGCTTTTGACCCCCTATGTATCTGCACAGCAACCTCAGCAAATGGGATCAAGGCCATTGGCATCAGCATCACAGCCTCAAACACTCTCAGATAAATGCTACGTTCCATACTGGAGAATGAAGGAAAATAAAATACGTTACTGGGGCCCTACAACATAAAACAATCATAACCATACTATAAACATATCATGGAAGCAATCATATGCTGTCTTCAGCTGCCATGACAGATTTGGTTCAATGATAATAACATGCTACCATCATCACTAACCGCTGGGTAGAATCAGTAGTCTTGTCACTACCAAATGCTCTCATAAAGAGGAACATTTATCATGTTACCATGGAAGGCAGACAAAACGACAAGAACATTTCCCAAGGACTCATTTTTTGCATAATGTATTGCTCCTGTCCTAGTTAAGAGGAAAACCCTGGCCTGCTTTCTGGAGGACAGTCAGTGTACAAACCGGATTCCAAAAAAGTTGGGACACTAAACAAATTGTGAATAAAAACTAAATGCAATAATGTGGAGATGGCAAATGTCAATATTTTATTCGTAATAGTACATAGATGACAGATCAAAAGTTTAATCTGAGTAAATGTAACATTTTAAAAGGAAACATATGTTGATTTCATGGCATCAACAAATCCCAAAAAAGTAGCAATAAGTGGCTGGAAAAAGGAAATTGAGCATATAACGAACAGATGGAAGACCAATTAACACTAATTAGGTCAATTGACAACATGATTGGGTATAAAAAGAGCTTCTCAGAGTGTCAGTGTCTCTCTGAAGCCAAGATGGTAAGAGGATCACCAATTCCACCATTGTTGTGCAGAAAGATGGTACAGCAATACCAGAATGGTGTTACCCAGCGTAAAATAGCAAAGACTTTTAAGTTATCATTATCAACCGTGCATAACTTCATCAAAAGATTTAGAGAATTTGGAACAATTGCTGTGTGTAAGGGTCAAGGCCGTAAAACTCTACTGGATGCTCTTGATCTCCGGGCCCTTAAATGTCACTGCACCTCAAACAGGAATGCCTCTGTCAAGGAAATAAAAGAATGGGCTCAGGAATACTTCCGGAAAGCATTGTCAGTGAACACAATCCACTGTGCCATCCACCATTGCCACCTGAAACTCTACAGTGCAAAGAGGAAGCCATTTCTAAGCAAGTTCCACAAGCTCAGACGTTTGCACTGGGCCAGGGGTCTTTTAAAATGGAGTGTGGCAAAATGGAAGACTGTTCTGTGGTCAGATGAGTCACGATTTGAAGTTCTTTATGGAACACTGGGACGCCATGTCATCCGGACCAGAGAGGACAAGGATAACCCAAGTTGTTATCAACGCTCCGTTCAGAAGCCTGCATCACTGATGGTATGGGGTTGCATGAGTGCTTGTGGCATGGGCAGCTTGCATGTCTGGAAAGACACCATTAATGCAGAGAACTATGTTCAGGTTCTTAAACAACATATGCTCCCATCTAGACGTCATCTCTTTCAGGGAAGACCCTGCATTTTTCAACAAGATAATGCCAGACCACATTCTGCAGCAATCACAACATCATGGCTACGTAGGGGAAGGATCCGGGTACTGAAATGGCTAGCCTGCAGTCCAGATCTTTCACCTATAGAGAACATTTGGCGCATCATGAAGAGGAAGGTGCGACAAAGAAGGCCCAAGACGTTTGAACAGTTAGAGGCCTGTATTAGACATGAATGGGAGAGCATTCTGTGATGAGGTCAGTGAATTGGACCCATCACCAAGACTGGAATATACATTAAGGAATGTATATTGGTATTATTACTTACCTTGTGTTTCAGTTCCTGTTCCTAGGGGAATGGCAGCGAATATCCTGTCTCTCTTTGTGCTAGCCGAAGGGCCCACGGTGAGGTATAGAGAGGGGGAGGGAAGAGCTGGATTTGGGAACCTGTGAAAGGGAAAAAGCAAATAAGTAAAACTATTAACAAACTATGTACATAGATAAACACTTACCAGTGAAGCTGGAATGAGATGTGCTGGGGATATCTGTTATTGATTATATTGAAGGGAATAAATATCTTCCTGTGAGTAACTTTCTTACCCCTTTGCCAGAGTTGGGTTAGTCCAATTAAGAGAGGGGTGGGGCTAAGTTCCTAAAAGGAGGGGGATTTGGCTGCAGTAGCCAGGTGAAGGTAGAGGGAACTGCAGTACGGACAAACTATGTGTGTTTAGTTCTAACACGCTCTTTTTAATTTATTTTATTTTCATTTCTTTATGGGTAACTCTCTTATTGTGACGTCATCACGTGTGCTACGTTTGAATTAATTCTCACGGAAAGAGTTATTTTGAGTCCTGCCTGCTCCTTGCTGAGTGAACCCACATTTCTTCAGTTGTCTCCTCATGTCCCCAGATGTCTGTTGAGTGTTGTAAGAAGGGGGTAACACAGTGGTAAAAAATGGCCTTGTCCCAACTTTTTGGGGATTTGTTGACGCCATGAAATTTTGAAACAATATATTGCTTTCTATGCCTAAGACTAGGGTTGTTTTCCCTGCTCAGATAAACAAGACCCCTAACAAAACATTCACCAGAACCTATAGCATGATTAGAACATACTGCAACTGCAAAATGTTGAGTGTTTCTATGTCACAGTTATGTTTGACTCTACAATGAATTCATCTGGTTTAAAAAAAAAATTGTATTTGTTTTTTCAGAAAATTGATTGATTCAGATTCAGAAACTTGATCATATTAATATTATATAATAGCTGTAAAATAAAATGAATACTGATGAATTCATTGGTCAAAGGAAAATATTGCTGGGCTACACCCTCTGTGAAACACATCAAAACTGTATTTGAACTGAGTTTCAGACCAAAGCACGATACGTGCAGATGAGGCTAAAATGGGTTTATTACAAAACACATAGTCCAAAGCAGTGGCGGATGCTGGTCTTTCAAGGAGGGGAAGCTCAATTTCGGCCTACATCATAAAATGTGTCAGTTTATTTATAAGAAAATGATCTGTGACCCTGTCGTACCAACAAGGCGTTTTTTCCAGGGACTTGACTAGTGTCCTCTCAATGGCCAGCAGAGCTAGGCTGCTTAAACGGCCTTGGCCCGTGTGAAGTGTGTCCGCCTGTGCTGCCACGGATCTTTACACCAAAGGATCGCTGATTCGCTCACTTCGCTGTCAATTAAAAAGGGATTCAGCCTCAGAAAAATCATCATGCAGAAGCTGAGTGTCCGGGCCAGCCGAGGCCAGCCCACTGCCCCATAGACCCCAGAGACGCTGAGCGTCCGATGGGCGGGACAAAGCCCAGCATTTATCCAATGACTCGTCTCATTTCGCTGCACTTCGCTGCTTCGCTACTGAACTCTGTGGACGCTCAGCGTCCTCACTCTTTAAATCACTGTGAGAATGATTGAGAGGAAAGCCGCGTCTTTACCAGTGATAAGAAGCTGATTCTGAACAAAAGTTGAGCGCGTTGTAGTGTATATTTATTCAGTGACATGTACACACAACAGTATATATTTGATCACTTATTTTTTTACATTTTAGGGGAAGCTGAGCTTCCCTTGCAGTCTTAGAGGAATCGCCACTGGTCCAAAGGCATAGTCGGAAAACAAGCCGAAGGTCGAAAACTAGTCAAACATGCACAAAAAGGGGAATCCAAAGACAAAGCTGAAAAGAATGGCAAAAGTCAAAAACCTGAAAAGACAAGAAGAGATACTAATGAGTGGTATGCACTGAAATACAGAAGTGTCATTAAAAGAGAATGATTCAAATTGGACTTTGACATTTTCACATTCTTTTACTAAAATATATCATTTGTATGTATACCCCTCAGCATTAAGGATATTTTAACTATCAGAAAAACATATTTTACCATCTCAGGCATTAGCTCTCTATTATTATTAGTCAGCATTTCAAGATCTGGGCAATGTTATTCTTCAACCCCATTATGTACAAAATGGAAGCTCTCTGAATAAGATCATGGAACGTATTTCTAAAGAAATCAATATTTTCATATTAATCAGATGTCCCCAAAACTAATTCAATAATTGCAAATAAGAAAATGATATAAAAATCTCACCTTTTTGCTATACTAAAGCATGAAATGTCCCTTTTCTGGAAAGCGCTCGTTTAACTGAAGAATCTTCACCAAAATCAATAAGCTTATGACAGCTCTCAACATTTTAGACAGAAGTCAATAAACATTAAATTACTTTTTAATGAATTTTTAAATAATTATCTATGAAAATGTGGGTGTGTCAGGATCGAGACTAGGGTAACAGGGTAGAAGGGACAAATAGGAGCAGGTAGAAGAAGGGAAGCCTGGAGCAGGTAAAGGAGGGGAGGCAGGAGCAGGTAGAGAAGGAGAAGCTGGATGGAGATGAAGGAGAGGCTGGAAATTCACAGGTGAGGTTAAAGAATGATGGATATGTTAGTCATGAGATTCAGCATTGTGACAAATGTCAGTATGATGATGATCTGAATAACAACGCTTCACCCATGTGGCTTTGGAATCAATGCTTTATATCAAGAGTGGTGTTCTAAGAGGCCTCATGACGTACTACTTGCTTGTTTGTTTGATCAGTTCTACATGACCTGAAATTAGGACTGCAAATGCAAAAGATCATCAACATTCAGGAGAGCTGCCTCGGAGCACTAATGTCCCCACCAATGTCAAAATCAGACCTACTCACTTGAGAAGGACAACAGATATAAATTGCTGTTAAGCTGAGTTTTTTTAACCCAAATTAAAAACAATGGCAAATACATCAAAACATTGTAAACGGAATAGCTCAAATGTTAACATAATGTGGAGTCTGTGTGTGTGTGTCTGTCTGTCCGCCCGTGTGTGCATTTGTGCGAGTGTGCATGGCCTGTGTTTTCAGGCATAAGACCCAAGCCTCATCTGGTCAAATATACTTTTAAAGGACTCATGAAAGGTATACTAAAGGACATATTATGCCTGTTACTGTACATACAATTAAACTCGAGAACTGATCATTATTAATCAAACATTTAATAATTTCAGTGTATATCTGCGTGTGTATGCATGTGCCTCTTGCTTCATGGACTTTAGCCTGTAAGTCGGATCCACACCTCTTTCATTCAGAGATTGTTGGATTAAGAACCCAAAAAGGGTTTTCTGCTTAAAAATCTTCTGTAAATATTTTGCAGTGTGTCCACCAGGAAACTGCATTTTGACCTTGTTCCTTGTGTTTCTTCGGTTCCTGTGGTGATCCTACTGATATCGTCTCTTAGAATGTATTTACTCTTTTCTTTAAGTCATCAGTGAACCTGCTGGTCTTTGAAATGCTTATTTGAAAATCCAAGGGACTCACCAGCAAATGTTTGCAACCTGTATTTTTTTTTCTATAATCCTCCCTGTACTTTGGCAATCAGCTGTCTTTCACCATCATTGGTGGCTTGTTTGTATTTATTACTGATATCTTGAATTAGTGATTGGTGATAAAGCAATGTCCTTCTGATTTGAGGGGTAACAGGGCAATGTGCAGTTAGTTGCTTTACCTTTGACCATGGTGAATCAGAATGTTTCTTTAAATGTTGGCACTTTTTTGTATTTTTCATTCAATTTTCTTTAGTTTTCTTACTTTTCCTTAAGTTCTTCTTTTTGCCTCTTAAGCTTGTTTCTTTCTTTTCTGCCCCTCTTCTGTGCCAAAACAAAACCATGAAATTGATTTAAAAATGGAAAATTAGATTTTTTTTTTTTTTTAGAATTTAGAATACTCAATCATCCCTGTGCTTTTTACAAACAGAAGAATTTGTCCTTTGCATTTCCCCCAATCCGTGCAGTGAAACACACTTTTACACACACTAGTGAACACACATGCCCAGAGCAGTGGGCAGCCATGGCACCTAGAGAGCATTTAGGGGTTTGGTACCTTGCTCAAAGGCATTTCAGTCGTGACCTGTCGGCTCTAGTAATTAAACTGGCAACCTTCCCATCACAAGCCAAGTTCTCTAACCACCAGGCCAAGGCTGCCCCTAGTATTAGGACTATTCCCCCTCCTCCCCTCCCTGTTTCTAAATCAAATTGTGCAAAAATCACTTTCTAACACTGTTAACTGCCCATTGCCCTAACCTTGAAGATCCTGACCGCTCTGGGTGATCTCCCTGATCTGGACTGTGTGGAGGAGTGCTTAAGTTCTTGAACGCTATTCTATTTTCATTTTGTATGCTGCTCTCCACATTTTTCTTTCTGATGCTGTTCTCATTTACTTAGGTCTTTAATTGCTTTCTTTCTCCCTTCCTCTACTTTCCTTCTCCAACTGTCACCTTCACTCTGCAGATATTTCTCCCTTCTAGTGATGGGAATTTCGGCTCTTTTGGCTCGGCTCTTCATGAAGAGCCGGCTTTTTCGGCTCCTAAATGGCTCTTTGTTTTACCACTTAACTTCCACTGGTACAGAACAATATTACCTACATTTTACATGACTATATGGACAAAATATTATTGTTCAATATTAAAAATAATAAATAGTGTTGCAATGGCCAATTGTTTTTATGGCTGTCTTGTAATAACTCATTGATTGCACTCACACATTCAATTGTATAAATAACTGGATTTTTATTTAAACACCTTCATAAAAAAAAAAACACTTGTAAACTCTGAAATATAGCCAATGGAACCCAAAAGGTAGGTATTACAAAATAGCTTATTAAATTAAATAATCATCAATTTCTTTGCAAGACAAACAGACCTGAGGCTTGAAATATCTTATTCTTTCGGTTTTAATTCCCTAGTTCTACATTTTAGCGTATAATGGCTTATATCCTCTTAATCCTGAGAGTCTGCCCGTTCGATTGGTGTATGGCTTGTAAACATTGACTCAAATATGGCGCCGTGAAAAATATGAATGTGTCTAACGCAAAAATATTTTTTCATAACAACAATCCTGGCAAGGTGTATTTCGACCAAAAATACATATTTTTAAAATGGAAATATATATAAACAGGCAGAATCAATAAAAAGCAGAGACTTAAAGCTTTAATTTCATACCTTGAGTGTCTATATTGCTTCTGAGGCTCTGTAGTTATATTTAAGTTTATAAATAACCGTGTTTCCTGGCCCGCCGGCGGGCCATAGCGTTAGAACAGGTGCAGCCTAGCTCTGCTGGCCATTGAGAGGACACTAGTCAAGTCCCTGGAAAAGACGCCTTGTTGGTACGACAGGGTCACAGATCATTTTCTTATGAATAAACTGACACATTTTATGATGTAGGCCGAAATTGAGCTTCCCCTCCTTGAAAGACCAGCATCCGCCACTGCTTTGGACTGTGTGTTTTCTAATAAACCCTTTTTAGCCTCATCTGCACGTATCGTGCTTTGGTCTGAAACTCAGTTCAAATACAGTTTTGATGTGTTTCACAGAGGGTGTAGCCCAGCAATATTTTCATTTGACCAATGAATTCATCAGAATCTGAATCAATCAATTTTCTGAAAAAACAAATACTATTTTTTTTTAAACCAGATGAATTCATTGTAGAGTCATACATAACTGTGACATAGAAACACTCAACATCTTGCAGTTGCAGTATGTTCTAATCATGCTATAGGTTCTGGTGAATGTTTTGTTAGGGGTCTTGTTTATCTGAGCAGGGAAAACAACCCTAGTCTTGGGCATAGAAAGCAGCAGGTTTACCAACTGAAATACACTAAATACTCAAGTATTTCTATTATTTAGGCCATCCCTAATACAATATAAATGATATCTTACCTGTGTTCACTTTCAGGTTCAAATCAATATTCCACAATCTAGATGCTCCACACTTATATGATCCAGAGTCCTGTAAACTCAGTTCTTTGTGGACCACAGTAAGAATATTAGGGGTGCCGACTAAAGCAATTCTTGAGTCTTTGTGACTCACTATGTTGGGAGTTTGATTATGGTTTATAATCACACAGTCCTTTAGAGTGTTTGGATTAATGCCTTTCTTGCAAAAGTATTTCTCATTCTGTCCAAGTTGTTGGTAGTTGCAGAAGATTATGACAGTGCCTGCTGTGTAGCCAGTCACATCAAAGCAGCGCACTAGACCTGCCAATCAAATAGATAAAAAAAACAGTAGACTTTTTAATCTCCCTAAATTATGAAGTAATTTGACCACAAAATTACTGTTTCTACATATGTACAGTTTGAGCACAAATATTTAATTTTAATGTATATTGCACCCAAACTGCCATAAAACAACAACATCGTACTGTGTTTCATGTACAAAAACACACTCATCCCAGGGTCTACCACTAATTGTAAGTAATAGTTATTTAAATTTATTTAAAAAATGTAAAAATATGATTCTGACCTGAGATGAGGTAGGTGTAGATGAAAAGGGTCTTCATCCTGACTAGAATGATGGCTTCCTTTTTGTTCACCCAAACTCCAGCCGGCTGTTGTTTCAATCCTGTAAGCTTTCTCCCCTGAACATTTCAGAGAATGAATCGGTTGCTGTGTCTTCTTCAGTTGGTTCCTCTTTCTTTGTCAAGAGTCAGAGTTGCTCAATACCACAGCTTCTCAAAGCAGCATCAGTATACATCAGGTTGTCATTGACCAAGAGCAAGGGCGTGTGAAAAAAGGAAAACACTGGAGGTGGGAAATGGTACAGTTAAAAGGAACTCGCTCAAAGTGGTCTTTACAGAAGAAGAAGAAGAAATGAAAATAGCTAAAACAAAAGTAATGCAGATGCAACAAATTGCACCCTAACTGCCATAAAACAACATCGTACTGTGTTTCATGTACAAAAACACACTCATCCCAGGGTCTACCACTAATTGTAAGTAATAGTTATTTTAATTCCTCCAGACAACACTATATCATCACAGTCATATGGAAAATCAGTTGGTTCTCTCTATTCAGCTGTTATGTGTTAGAACCAAGTATTTATTAATCATAACATGTCATAACAGATCTAGACACTAGATAACTCTTACCTTAGATCTGTATAGGGCCCTCAAAATAATAAAAGAAAAGCAATTCAATAGGCAATAGTCTATTGTAAATTTTTCATTTTCTACTCAAAGTTTAAGCCAAAAACCTTAATAAATGGCTTGTTTTATCCCATGTATTTTAGCCCATAGTACAAACCGGATTCCAAAAAAGTTGGGACACTAAACAGATTGTGAATAAAAACTGAATGCAATGATGTGGAGGTGCCAACATCTAATATTTTATTCAGAATTGAACACACATCACAGATCAAAAGTTTAAACTGAGAGAATGTATCATTTTAAGGGAAAAATATATTGTTTCAGCCCTGTGAAGGACTGGCGCCCCCTCCAGGGTGTATTCCTGCCTTGTGCCCAATGATTCCAGGTAGGCTCTGGACCCCCGCGACCCTGAATTGGATAAGCGGTTACAGATAATGAATGAATGAATGAATATATTGTTTCAAAATTTCATGGCATCAACAAATCAACAAAAAGTTGGGACAAGGCCATTTTTTACCACTGTGTGGCATTCCCTCTTCTTACAACACTCAACAGACATCTGGGGACAGAGGAGACCAGTTTATCAAGTTTAGAAATAGGAATGCTCTCCCATTCATGTCTAATACAGGCCTCTAACTTCTTTGTCGCACCTTCCTCTTTATGATGCGCCAAATGTTCTCTATAGGTGAAAGATCTGGACTGCAGGCTGGCCATTTCAGTACCCGGATCCTTCCCCTACGTAGCCATGATGTTGTGATTGCTGCAGAATGTGATCTGGCATTATCTTGTTGAAAAATGCAGGGTCTTCCTTGAAAGAGATGACGTCTAGATGGGAGCATATGTTGTTCTAGAACCTAAACATAGTTCTCTGCATTAATGGTGTCTTTCCAGACATGCACGCTGCCCATGCCACAAGCACTCATGCAATCCCATACCATCAGTGATGCAGGCTTCTGAATGGAGCGTTGATAACAACTTGGGTTATCCTTGTCCTCTCTGGTCCGGATGACATGGCGTCCGGATGTAGGGCTCCAGTAACGTGTTTTATTTTCCTTCATTCTCCAGTATGGAACGTAGCATTTATCTGAGACCTTTGGGGGGACATGTGCACAGTCAGCTGAGTGTTTGAGGCTGTGATGCTGATGCCAATGGCCTTGATCCCATTTGCTGAGGTTGCTGTGCAGATACATAGGGGGTCAAAAGCAGGAGCTGTTTGTTTCTGTGTGAATCTGTTTTGTGTTTGACCCTGCTATTTTGCAGGTTTTTGAATTTAGTATATATTATTATTTCCTGTGAAATAAGAACAGGTGATTCTGAATTTTGTGCATTTTTAGCATGAGTTGTCACATAAAAGCTGTGAATTTCTGCACTGAAATAATTGCTCAGTTAAAAGCAGCAGCACAGAGATTCTAATCACATACTGAGTACATTGAACACAATACATACAAGGTACACAATGAATCTTCTCAAAGTACCCAGGGTAGTACCAGTCAAGTGTCTGCATACACCCACTCAGGGAGGATTTCCTTTGTTTTGGGCCTTTTCCACCTATTGTGAACAGCACCAGTCAAAAGTTTGGACATATTTCATTCAATGTTTTTCCTGTTTTTTATTATTTTCTACAATTTAAATGAATGTGTAAGACATTAAAACTATGAAGGAACATATGGAATTATGCAGTAAACACAAAAGTGTTAAACCAGAATATGTTTTATACTTTAGACTCTTCACAGTAGCCCCCTGTTGCTTTGATGACAGCTTTTGTCACGCCTTCGTCTCGTCAAGTCTGTTGTCTCCGGTCATGTGCTCTTTTTAGCACATGGCTATGTTTTGTTTATGTCCTTGTCTCCGCCCTCGTCCCGCCTCCTCGTCCGTGTTAACCCGTCCTCCTTGTTATCTGTATCAGGTGTGTCTCGTCAGTGTCTTGTATTTAAGTCCCCTTCCTGCACTTCCTGGTAGTTGGTCATTGTTCCGTGTACCATGTCAAGTTTGTCGTGTTATTTAGTCTCTTTGTTATTAGTCTCCACGTTGTCGCTGTATTTCCTCTGTCGTTTCGTTCTTTAGTCTGTCTGTCCCGTTAGTCCTGTTTAACTCCCCGTGTCCCGTTTATCCTGCCTGGATCCCCTTTTCTTGTCTTTTGTTAATAGTCTCTTTGTTTTGTTATTATTTGTTATTAAAGAGTATCTGTGCTTTAGCGAATGCGTCCGCTCCTGACAGCTTTGCACAGTCTCGTCGTTCTCTCAGTCAGCTTCATGAGGTTGTCACCTTGAACGGTTTTCAGTGAACAGCTGTGGCCTCATCGAGAATTAATCTGTAGAAGTGCTCCATTCTTAATGTGTTTGAGACCATAACTTGGATTGTGCAGAGGTAGGGGCTGGTACACACTTATATACAGTGACTAGCTCTACTCCACCAGTGACTAATAAGATGTGTCAAAACTTTTGGCACCATTTTTAAGAGCCCTGCCAGAATTTGAAAAACAGCTCTGAACACTTTGCTCTGAAGTTGCGCACGTCCTAACCACCCAGAACAACACTCTTCAGAATGAAGCTGCCAAGTGCAGCCATACAGGTTTCTTTAGGGCAATGCTGGGGAAGAACCACTTTTTTGGCTCAGTGAAGAGTAATGAGGTAGAGGGGGCTGATAGTGTATGGTCTGTAGTTAAACACCTATAGACAGATGATCTGAGGTGAGCCCAATTGTGAAGCAGGTGGGTTCTAATATATGGGGATGTATATCATGGATGTTTCCAGAAAAGTGACATGTAGGAGGAAGTACTATGTAAGTCATTTATAATGACCAGTGAGTTAAAGTACAAATTACATGTTTGTAATAATATGGTCAGTGTGTGGATAAACAACGTAGAAGTTTCCAGTAAGTAGGTTTTTCTAAAGTGGTTAGTCTGCGGGAGTGCAATGTAAGTAGTGCCGGGCGATATTAGCGCAAATCAAAATCACGATTAATTGTACATATTACCACGATTATGATTCATGAACCATTATTTTGTTTTTGTATTTTTTTAAGCTTATAGTTCAGTGATGAGGCTTGTGCTGTAAATATGCTCCAGTATTAAAGCTGATATCTGTCAGTAAGTCCAGGTGTTTAAAGGTGTTTACTAATAAAGGATCAGTGACCACTACATCTCTGTGTCACACACAGTCCTGCATCCACTAGGGTCTTCTCCCTCATTCCAATCTCCACGGACGTGTATCCTGAACTCTGGCTTGCGCAGACCTGAGACTGCTCAATGTACAGACAGAAACCAAACATTAACATCTCTGAGGACATTTTCACAAGAAAATAAAGATGACACGGGCATGTTGTCTTTACCCGAGCAGGACTTTCTCCATGTCCTCTCTCTTGGTCACTCTTGTGCTCCTGGGGCTGTTTCTTATAATGAATTTTCCTCCCCTTTCCTCTTGTTCCTCGACGAGTTATTTTCTTCTTCTGAGGATGAGGGGGTGGACCATCAGCCACTGTGTCATTTTCACCTGTCAGACAAAATGAGAGGAATCAGCTGCACTAATCTCATCTCTAATGCCCAGGGATTCCACCTGGAGCTCTGGGTCTGCTTCTGTTGATGAAGTGATGAGCACTGAGTGTGGGTGCAGCCGCAAAAAGGAACATGGGGTCTTCTTAGGTGCTTGTGTCTCCTACTGCTCTCATTCATCTCTCATAATTAAAAGGTCATATCCCCTCACCCCCCACTCCACACATGATCCTACTTTGGTCAAAATACCAAAGGACCAAACCCTACAGCAGTATTCACCCCTTGTCTAAAGAGCTCTGTTCTTTCAACGCCTGTTCCTTTAAATCATAATAGGTGTCCAGTTTGTTGTCCAGATTTAGAAATTTTAATCTATTACTCACCCAGACCTCGGGTGTTATTGAGGCCAGAGTCACTGAGGGGAGGGAGCTCCTCAGCGAGGCCCAGCTCAGCTGTGTCACTCCTCACCATCGTCACACGTCCTGCTGATACAGAGAGAATCCTCGCTGATACTGTCAAGGCCTTGTGTGTCTTAGAGCACAAGTTTTATACAGCAACAGTGCAAAACTGAGTGTTGCCACAGCATATGTCGTATTACATGTAACAAATCTGAATATCACTAATATCACAATATAGATTTGTTTTATAGTTTTAAAAATTATTTACAATATTATTACGATATTATTACAAATGATATGATATGGCACAGCCCTAACCAACATATAAACTTATTACATTATTATTTTGTCTCTCTGTGAAAGGATGATCTGTTCATTCATTCACTCACCAGTGTGATCACCCAGCTCCTGACTTGTCTGGAATAGGTCAGTGTCAGTAGGTGGAGGGGAGGCTTCAACAGCCGTCTCTGTCACTGACTTCTTCCCTATATTCACACCTATAAACATCATTGGTTTTACAGGATTATTATTTTAATCATCACTAGTATTATTGTTAATATTAGTAACAGTACTATTAGGAATAATCTGGGCTAGATGTCAAAGGTTCTGTAAACAATGTCTCATCGATTCTTGTCTCACCCAGAGACAGCAGGGTCTCTTCCCGTATGAGAGCGTCCAGGAACTCTCGGGTCGAGTCAGCCTCTGCTCCAAAGGCCGCTGCGTTTAGGGTCTCCTCCTCTGTA